>NC_133799.1:33191931-33364431 GCF_043250625.1 Sebastes fasciatus
CAGATATTGAGCATCATCGATGAATAGCTCTTCTTGTAAAGTGTTCGGCATACTCGGTAAAACCGGTGTTGTCACAAGTTTATTTACCGGTGGGAACATTTTCCTCACTGTCACATCACTACCAACGACCATTACAGGCATCGTACTTTGATACTGTAGAAAAAGAGTACCGTCGCTTTTTTTTAATTTTGGCATCGACTTGGTCCCGACGTATCGGTTCTTGTGACATCCCTAACAACAATTACAATATTAACTTAACAAAGAAAAGCGAGAGTCGAACAGCAGCTCCACCAGATCACTTACCGCCATCTTCTCTGTGATGGCTGACTTCTGCTTGTCACTCAGGTCCTGCTCTATGATAGACTCGTGGAGCTGACCCAGGATCTGTGTGGCTGAATAGCCGTCATCCACCATGTTCTGACAGAGGAGACATTAAACATATGAGAAAGTGACGTAGGAGTGAGGGAACGCTCATACAGTATGTGTCGATACCAGGACACAATCACAGGGACAAAGCACTTGACATGTCGCAACACCTACCCTGACGGCAACCTCGAGTTTCTCAAATGTTCCCGTGAAACATATCTGGAGCAAGTTGTCAATCCTCTTTGGAGGGATAACCTACAGTGTAGGAGAGCACAACGACAGCGTGACATGACTGGCGAAGAAGGGTTTTCAACGTGCAGGACATTTTAAGTACGGTTATATGACACAAACAAGTATGTCTCACCCCGGCTATTTCAATGACGGCGCCCTCTGTGATCTCCTTGTCGACGTTGAGGCGCGCAGCACTCTGGAGGAAGGTTATGGCTTTCCGCAGGTCTCCCTCAGACACCCTCACCAATGCTTCTATACTCTGGAGGAACACAAACGGTCACACCTTGACTACTCCGGCTGTACAGACACTGCAGTTCTCTGCCAGACTTGAAGCCCAAAAACATTCTTCAGGTTGCGGTTATATGAGCGAGGTGCGTGCCGTTTACGTGGCCGGTGTAGACCGCAGCATTGGTTAAAAGGAAGTGTATCTGTTCCATCAGACAAATGTCCAAAGGTTGAAAACCGTGGCTGAAATGCATCCTGCGTTGACCTGGTGTAAGCTGTGGAAAGACACGTTCCCGAACACTGTTTAAGAGGACTAAAAGATCAAATTAACTCAACTAGGCAGGATGTCTACCAGTAGAAACACTACAGGAAGGCTAGCATCTTCTTATTCATCTTGTGTTAACTTGCCCTACTGTCCTCCCTGAAGGGGGCAGGGGGTAACATGCTGCCAACATAAGGGGGCTTCTCTTTTTTCAAGGTCGCTGTGGAGCCAAAACGATTCACTGTGATTGGACAGCTGGGTAAAAAGTCACAGTGTAGTGACTGGACGGGCCTCTAAAGGAGACGTCTCATTGGCTCCCTGCGGTCACCGTGTTGGCTACCCCTGCCTTAAAGGGGAGGTTCACATTTTGTCTTAAAACAATACGCCGGTGGCCCATATGTACATTGAAACTGTTTTTTTCTCCCTGTAATCATTCTTCTTGTTTATACTGGCCAATAAAAGATCCCTTCCCTCTAACATGCTGCCGATGGAACTGATGGAGGAAGTCCTTGCTCCACGCAAAAAATATACTCTTTGTTCTCAAGTTGTGCTCTGGGACACTACTGTGGTTTAACAGCCCCTCTAGTAATGTTCAGAGTCAAACCATTTTCATCAATTTTATTATTTTTAAAACACTATACTTCTTTTACATCAACACAACCGCTGACTAGCGGAGTCTACTGTTCGTAATTATGCTCTTAGAAACGTTTAAGGGTGCTTTCACATTAGGGACCTGGACCCGGATCCGAGTACACTTATTCCCAAAGTCCAGTTCGATTGATTAGCGTGAACGCTCCGTACCGTACTCGGGCAACGGTTCGTCTATCTGTACCCGACTCCACTTGAAAAGGTGGTCTGGATTACGGATCGTGTGCACTCGGGTACGGTTCGCATCAGGTGTGAAAGCCAACCGTACCGAAACATGGAAGTTGACCGCTATTTAACGCAAGTTACGTTAGCAGTTAGCGAGTAGTTTTGAAAGGGCAGGCTTTTTTTCAACGCCGCCGGTCTCCTCCGAAATCTTTATACATAAAACAGTTTCATATTTATGTCTGGATCTGCGGCGCAGCATGTACCGATCTCATCCTCTGAGCTGCACGGCCACAGCAGGAAGGCCGGCGAGAGGTTCCTTAAAATATAAACGATAGTAGGCGATGGGGTCGGGCGATGTTTGTTATTTTATTTAGCTGATATAATGGTCTGTCTCGGAAGAACGAGAGCTGCTCAGTTGTTCAGCGGGCAGAGAGAGAGACGGCGGGGAGAGACAACGTGTAAAGCGGCACATTTTCACATCAAACTCTGTGAAATAAGAGTTTATTTAAACCAAACTAGAGATGGTGATTGTTGGAAAGACTAACGACGACAGTAGTGGTGAGTTTTATTTTGTTTCTGTCCAGTTTGAATGAAGTGTTTTATGATGCTTTGCTACTAGAACAGCTGATCTCAACATAAACAAATACACGTGGATGATGACGCAAGTGTACTTTACTAATGTGAAAGCTGAGCAGAGAGGGGGGGGGCAATCGTACTCGGGCACGGTCCGGATCAATCGTACCTCATGTGAAAACGCCCTAAGATGGAGACTCATTGTACGCTGTCATATTCTTCCTCTTTTACCTCTTTGGTGTACTTGAGGTTCTCCTTCCCGCAGATGTCCAGCAGGCGCTCTTCTTGGATCTGATTGGCTAGAGGTTTGAAGCGAAACTTGGAACATCTGGAGGTCAGGGGCTCAATAATCCTAGAGAACACACAGCAGGGGTCAGGACCAGACACACAGACGGTGTGTTAAGTGTGTTCCTGATTGAGACAAGTCAGCTGACCTGCTGATGTAGTTACAGATGAGGCAGAAACGGGTGGTGCGGGACTCCTTCTCCATGGTCCGCCTGAGAGCGGCCTGAGCCGGTCTCGTCATGGAGTCCGCCTCGTCCAGGATGATGATCTTAAAAGGAGGACACGGCTTCCCACTGCAAATACAGCAAAACACAGTGACTGGAAGTTTCAGACATCTCAACACAGCGACCTCTTCCTGAGCATACCATCAATGCTGACTCACTCTGGGCGAGTCCCGGCCACGGTGAGCTTAGCAAAGTTCTTGACCTTCTCTCGGACCACCTGGATGCCTCGTTCGTCGGAGGCATTGAGCTCCAGCACCCTCTGTTTGTACAGCTGTGGACTGGAGGAGACACATGGGGGAGGAGGATGCCATTCATACCAGAGAACACAGGTGAATGATCAAACTTTATGGAGATTAAAAAGAGCTGAAATGTCTGCGTGCGTCTTACCCACGACTCCACGAACAGTTCACTCACCCATAAAGTTCTCTGGCAGCAGCTAAGATGGTCGAGGTCTTTCCTGTTCCAGGAGGGCCATAGAAGAGCAAGTTGGGAAGCTGCAATTCAAACCAAACACGGGTGAAACGATGCCCTCCTTGCTTTGTAGGACGACACAGAGTGGCTGCATGGTTTCGCAGATGTTTGTGTACCGTTATGTGAATACTGATTTCATAATCACCTTTATGTTGATGCAACATTAACGCTTCATTGTGATATCGTTATTGAGAATGTTAAGTTTCTCTCAAAGTGCAGAAAGGAAGAAATCCAATCCAACAACATTATTATTAGTAGTTATTCTCAGACGGATATCGCTGTTTGTTGTGTGTAGGGGTGTGTGTGTGTACAGTAGTGCAGACAGACAGACAGACAGACAGACACAATAACATGTCAGCCTGCTGCTCAGCAAAGCCTCCAATACATAAGAATATTTCTCACCGAAGCTTCGAAGCCCTAAAAACTGGTCTTCAGGACAGCCCTAGTAGAATCTATGTCTACGTGCTCAAAGACACTTCCAAATGTGGACGTGGAGTCGGGTATATTTCATGTTTTACTTATTGTCAAATCACATGAAAAGAACAAAACCAACAACGAATGCGTCTCCTAACAAGTATTGTGTTTTGTGTGTGTATATCACAGCCTGATGTCGCCTCTTCCTCTGAGCCATAGTTAAAACACATCAGTGAGCCTCACGGTGTCAGTTGCTGACATGTTCCTTCATCACCATGAACACTATCCAGTCAGATTTATGTCATATGTCGCAAACATGATAAAACATGTTCACGGGCAAATAATGGAGCTCTCTACAGCCGTGTAATAAGACCTGTTAACATGGACGCTGAAATAAAAAAAACAACAGGTTCTGCAGCCGCCACGCGTTGCTGACGTTCCCTGTGTGACCCGGGGCTTAAGAGCCTGATACTTACATCTGCTCCTTGCAGAGACTTCTTCAGCACTGCTACCACCTCATCCTGAAAGGCCACCTCATCAACACACTTGGGCCTGCTGGGATTTGGAAAAACACAGCCTGTTAATATTTATTTAGCATGCCGGCTCACTATTTAATTAGACACAGCTGATATAGCCATGCAATGGTAGGATTCATCATCAGCACACATTATATACACTCAGTGGGGCACCTTTATTAGCTACACCTGTACAATCTAATGCAATCCAATACATCATTCCTGCCGTAACATCTATCTTTACGGCGCTCATCGAACGTTCAGTTTTTGGTGATATTGTCGAAAATGTGTCAATTCAGTTCTGTGTTTATTACTGAAGTCATAGGGGGGGCAGAATATTAGAAACACCTAAATATAATATAATGCACAGCAGCACAACATCCTAGTGATGTTACGTGCTGTGCCGAGGCTTCGGAGCGTGTGTCGAGTAACGCAGGAAGATTTCTGATTTGCGCGCATCGAGGCTTGTATCGTTTTAGACAAATGACGTCATTGAAGACGCCCGAAGCCGAAATACAGTTGAGAATTTATTATTCCTGAATAAAAAAAGAATGTCTCCCACATATAATTTTCCTTTAGCTACACAAGCACATTCACAGCCCTGTGTCCGGTGAAACCACTGCCACATATCTGGAATATATCTGCCTGTTTTACTCTATTTGACCGATAGGTGGTTTCGTGTGATATGAAGCCCAGATGAAGCCTCGCGAGATGAACCTTTTTGCGAACCAATTTGCTTCAGTGCTTCATGAAGCTTCATCTCGCCATCACTACAACATCCCACACCTATTGACCTCAATGCTAAGACTCTGAAAGAATCTGTGAAAGAGCTCTCATCGCCCTGAAGGGGATTCTTTCACAACAATGACCCGCTAGCTGTACATTATCCCGCTTATTACACGGCTATTTACTGAAGAAATCAATATTTTGACACAAAAACGGTCCGCCAGAGTCCAACATCAGAACTGCGCCCATAGCGACGGTCTGTTATACAGAAATTACAGAACGCCGTTATTGACCAATCAGAATAAAGTATTCAACACAGCTGTGTAATACATCCGTTTTGATATACCATCAACCTCTGGTTCTTCCATTAATTTGAATTTTTGTTGTTGGGCGATGTGTAACGTCTATAACGTGAATATTGACTTATTACGACATGCACAAAAGCGGTATACAGTACACCTTTAGGGGTTCATACTTACTACTTTTCTACCCAAGGAATAGCCTTGGCTTTCTTCTCTGTACTGGGTCCTGCTGCTGCCTTGTCTTTCTGAGGTCTGGTAGTCTGAACAGTCGATCCTTTCAAAAAGGCCTGCATGACTCCTCCTGAGTTTGGTAAAAGCAGCAGACACACACACAAAAACAAAAATATTAGCTAAAAACAAAGTTGCAGCACAAAGCTTCCCTTGAATAGAAGACACATCATGCAGATGTGATATGTGATGGTTATTCAGAGGGTCAAACTATTGGACCACAAACAATGACCCCTGTTTGCACTCAGCAGGCTCATGTGCAAGTACTGCAGACTGCTGATGGTCAAAGTGATTCACTTAACTACTAACTAACATGAGAAGCTGAGAGGTACAGTCAAAATGTCAAACAACATCTCCATCTTTGCCATAAACACAACACAGCTGCATTAATGTGAGACCTGGTTTGTGCCAAACTCCATTAAAAACTTCAATAATTAAATTGAGTTAAATAATTGATTTCACCTTGTATGTTTTTTTTGTCACTACAAGGTCAAAACTCAACAAAACAGTGACAACAGCTTCATTTCAACGATCTGAGCGTTTTGAGTACAACATCCGGGTACTTTGAGTGCACTGCATTTTGCCGTACTTCCCTATTGGAACGCACTTATGCACTCAAAGTAGTGAGTGTAAGTACAGAAGTACGCGGATTGAAACTACAACCTGTCAACTAACGTTAGCTGTTAGCTCAGTTAGCCAGTTAGCCTGGTTACTATAGAGACGCTAGCTAGCAGCGTTAGCCACTGTTAGCTGTTGATTGATACTTACTTTATATATCAACCCGCTGTCCACACAGACTCTGACCTTAATATCCTGCAGTCGGAGCTAACAGCCTAACGACGGTGTTACTGGTAACCGGCTGTCTCTCAGGTCGGTGTAGTCCGGTTGTTTGTTGACATGTGGAGCAGCAGCAGTCTTCCCGCCCTGGCAGAGCAAACTACTTCCGCCGACGACATCTCCTGGCTTCCAATCAGCTGCTGCGGATGCTGGAGTTGGTCCCGCCCCCTCCTCTCCTCCTCTTCCCACTCAGGTCCCTTCTCTTTTCTCTCCTTTCTCGTCCCCCTCTCCTCTTTCTCCTCTTTCTCTTCTCTCATCTTCCTCCTCTCTCCTCTCGCTCCTCTCTCGTGCCCCTCTCTCCCCTTTCTCCTCTCCATATTTTGTCACCCTCTCATCTCCTATTACTTCTCTTGTTACATTCCAAACGGTTTGATTGTAAAAGAATGATCCAAATATAAATTATCAGCATTTTTGCCAGATAAGATAAGATAAGATAAGATAAGATAAGATATTCCTTTATTAGTCCCACAATGGGGAAATGTGCAGTGTACAGCAGCAAAGGGGATAGTGCAAACAAAACAAGAAGCAGCAGTAAAAACAAAAATCAAGATACAACACAGTAAAAAAAATAAAAAATAGACAGACATATAAAATATGAACAATTTAATTAGAAGGAATAAAAAATAGGAACAATATAAACAGACTATTAACACAATTGCACAGGTGGAAATATGATATTGCACAGTGATTGGAATGAAATTGCATCTGAAAATATTGCACAGTATGAATTGAAGTTGCACCTGAGTAGTACTGATAGACAGTCGGTGTACAGTAAAGTGCAGTTATTGTCAGTTTTTAGTGTGTATGTGGTCTACTGGGAGCAGTGCTGGTGGTGGAGTCTGATAGCTGCAGGAAGGAATGACCTGCGATCAAAGAACATGATGTTTATGGATTTGGAATTTACAAAAAGCAGATTCACCTTGCTAAGTCAACAGTGTTGCACATATGAGCACAATAATGCTTTAATTCAGGGGTTCTCAACCTGGGAGTCGGGACCACCAAGGGGGTCGCCAGATTCTATCTGGGGGTCGCCAGATGGTTGTGGAGAAAAAAATAAACTAACATCGCCTATTAAAAATAAAATAACATATTTTAGACTGGGGAATGTTTTTGACATTACATCACCTGTACCATAATTAGCCTCAGAATAGATTTTATTGAGTGTGTTTGTGAGAGTCAAAGTGTGCTGCACATGAGTTTCTGATGGGGTGTTTCCGCTGGGCTGGGGGGAGATAAAAACGTCAAAGAACGCATAAAAAATCCACACTGGACAACGCCTAGGAGCTAGCTGTTCAAACGAAACACCAACCTGATTATTCTGGAGGGTCGCGACTCATACATGTGCTTTAATGGATGAGTCAACACAGTGGATGCAGCACGCATTGCTCAGGATTATGCTCTGTTTGTCTGCCAGCTGCTGTTCCATTGATGCTGCATGTTTCTGTTGTTTGAAAGCCTTCACGCTGTAATTGGCTGGCAGAGTGGCAGGGTGGGGCTGAGTGCAGATGTCTCTGGTTAATGGTCGTCTCCCAGGCAATCACCACGGTCCCAGTGGACGTAGGCTGATGGAGAGATGCTAATGCCCCTGCCTGGCATTATTGGCTATAATCAAAATGTGGAGCGGAATCAGCTCCAATGGCCTCTAATAACACTGAATGAACCCAGGCAGCCACAGCATGAATGAGCCCTCATGAGTCAGGCTAGTGATGGTGAAACGCTTAGCAAAGATGACGCTCCCTTAAGAATAATATCTATTTTCTTTAATTAAAAAAATATATAATTTGAATATCAATATAATATGAACTCAAGAAGTATGATTAAAGTGGCAGTAGGCAGTTTATTTTTGGCATCATTGGGCAAAAATCCCATAATAACCTTTCAGCATATTGTACTTCAAGTGTTCTGAGAGAAAACTAGACTTCTGCTCCTCCTCATGGCTCTGTTTTCAGGCTTTAGAAAATCTAGCCCGTGACGGGAGACTTTGACCAATCACAGGTCATTTCATTGAGAGAGAGTGTTCCTATTGGCTGTGCATTGGTCATGTTACCGGTACTTGGTGTTCCTTCAAGCCATCTCAACCTGATCTCAACATCATTTTACAGCTAAATCGTGCACGATGATTCTGAAAACATTTGAGGAGAGAAATAGGCATTACAGCAACAGAATATTGATTCATATTTGATCAGCGCTGCCTAGTTTGACCGTTTGGTCGGAGTTCGCGAGTGATTGACAGCCGGCTCTCACAGACGGCAGCTGGACAGCAGACCTCAGATCAGCTCTTACTGCTTGTTTTCCTCTGGTCTGTGAAATCTTGCAGATGCCGTTAGGAGCACCGGATGACACAGAGGAACATGATTTTTTTCAGGTTACCTGTTTCATGTACTACTGTCACGATATAGCGACCGTTTTATAAAAATAACTTTTTTTAATCATATTTGCTCCAATCTCGTCTACTTCAGCTTTACGTTAAGGGTAATTAAATCATGACAGACTACAACTTTGTTATTATAAAACAGGTGCATCTTCTTCCCCCACGACGCAGGAAGATGCCCCCGAGGGTGGGGGGACTTGTCTCCCGAGTCATTTTGATCTATACAAACATGATATTTGTGCAGAACATTAAGTCAAACCTCAGATCTGCACGGTGCCTATACACCGTATAAAAACAATGTCGAGAGAATCTGTAGACGAGCCGACGCACGGCACGGCACGGCACGGCACAGCACGGCACGGCACGGCACCTCGGAGTGGGATGAGAACGACGGTGCTGTAATTTATCGAAACAATGTTCACGAGTGAACGAAGTTTGTCATATCTTATTTGTGAACACAGAATGAAACATTATTTAAAAGTTCTCTGAATCTGCTCGGCTCTGCTCGGCTGTGAAGTGTGTAAAATAATAAAATAATTATTTGACTAGCCTGACGGTCCTAAACGATGTTGCATAGTTTTATAGGCCTAATGACTCTGATCCGTCAGGAATAGGTTTTGAATATGAATAGCTAGTTACAGACTGTGTGGGCTAAAACACACTAGAAGCCTGATTCTCCTTTACAATAATTCTGAGTGGGTGGTGTGTGAGTGGGCCGGTCTGGACCAAAATGCCAGGGCCCACGGACGTTTTGTTTTTGACAGAGCTAAAGTGGGACTAGACCTCCTGGACATCCTGCACACCCTGCGCCCTGTTATTGGCTGCTGGAGGTCGCACCCCCATGTGGGGCCTAAAGGCTGTTTGCAGAAGAGTCCCGAGTAAAGCAAAATAAGAAGAAAAGAGAAAATGCAGTCAGAGGGCTGCAGGGTCTCTGTAGAATACAGACACCACCACACATTTCTAGTTGATGATTGAGAGGGATTATTTTAGTACCAGTCTCATTGTTTTTCAGGAAATTCTTTTTTATTATACCCTTAAAAGAACCCCAACATTTTTTTGTTTAAAAATGATTTTCTGTATTATTTCCCCAACCTTAAATCTAATAAACCGGAGAATACTTCCGTTTGAGGATCAGTCAGTGCTCCACTATAGCTCCAATCCATGTTCCAGGCACCAGGATTTCTCTCATGGACCTATTAACCCCCACCCTCCCCTCTGCTTCTCTGTCTCTCTCCCTCCCCCCCGCCCTGCAGGCAGGTAGAGCAGCCCTCTGATTCCCTCTTTGTGACTCAGCTTCTTTATTAGAGCAAACAGAGCATCATCAAAGCAGCAGCAGCAGCGCTTTCCAACCCGGAACCCGGGGAGTGGACTCAACATCTTCCTCACTTCCTGAGGAGCATCCTTTCATTCCTCCAGCTCCGGCACGTCTTACACAGTTTTTGGAGTGTCTTTTTCCCCCCTTTTTTTCTTGTTTTTGCTCTGAGGATTATTGACCTGGAGGCTTCTTCTTTCTTTTTTGGATATGTCTGCCAGCATCATGGAAAGGATTGAATAACTGTCCAGGTGGCTGATGTTTTGTTGTGGACTAATTAGCTCTAATTGCAGAGTGGCTGCTTTGTTCACTGACTGACACATTTACTGACAAACTGGCTCTTTTCTGTCTGCTTTTTCCACTAACTGCCCAGTTTGCTGGCTGAGAAACAAATACTCTTTTTTGTTCACGGACTGGCTGACTGACTGGGGTGTTGACCATCTGACAGATGAACCTGTTATTTTTTTTGTTCATTAAACTCGGGCTGACTGCTTGTGTTATTCCCTGACTGGCTGTCTAGGTTATTTCACCTGTGCCTGGCTTCCAAGCTTGATTATTTGTATACACAGGCTTACTATCTTGCTGACGGGGCTGGGAGTGGCTCCCCCATTGTCACCCTCAGGATTTGTGATGGAGGTGTGATGAAGGAGAGGAGAGGCTCCACATAGGAAAAGTCAAAAGAAGAAAGAACAAAAAGCAGCAGAGAGAAAAGAGGAGGAAAAACCCTCACGGGAGAAAACTGAATTAGGGATAAAAAAAGGAGGGGAGATTGTTGGGGAAGGAAGAGGTGACGAGAGGAGGCGTGGCAGCGGAGAGAGAGAGAGAGAGAGAGAGAAGGGGAGGAGAGTGGATGCAACCCACACCCTGAGATGCTGTGCTGGCTGAGAGAAGACGAGATGTCGGTCCAGGAGCTGCTACAGAGGGTGCAGTGTGTCATCACTCATGTCGGTAAGTCGTCACAATTCTCCCCTTTTTTCCCCTCTTCTTCATATTTCACAGATGGATGGAATAAGAAGAGCTTTTGTCTCTGCTGAGGAAAATGTACGTGAGAGCTGCCTGTTGTTAGTTGAAGTGTATGCTGGAAGAGGTGTTATGAGGTTGTCTGGAAATCCTTGAATTGGTTGAAAATGTGATGAGAAGCAGAGCAGATGAAAGCGAGGCGGGGAATCTCCATCCTCTCATCAGGACCACTGAGTGAGGAGGGAGGCAGAGGGATGCAGAGGGAGGCAGAGGGATGCAGAGGGAGGCAGAGGGATGCAGAGGATGCAGAGGGAGGCAGAGGGGTGCAGAGGGATGCAGTGCACATGGGCAGAGGAGAAACTATGTCATCAGGATAGAGCATGAAGTTGGATCAATGTTGTTTTTTCTGTGGTTATGAGAATATTCAAAGATATATATGAGTTTATTTTATACTACAGCAAACATCCTGTACATAGCGTACATTTATCAGGGCTTTCACTACTTATTAGTGGAATTATGTGTATGTGCGTATGCTGGTGAATGACTAGCAATCATCTTAGTGCTATTCTTTTATTTACTAGATCAATATTTAATAGATTTACAACCTTATATTACTATTATTAGCTACTATGCTATATCACCGTTTTCTATCTTCTCGTCCTTTTTTGCCTTCTCCTTCCACGACTCCTTTCCTCTTTCTCTTTTCCTCGTGTCTTCTCTCGCTTCCCTTCCTTTCCATCCGCTCTGCATCTCCACCTCCACCATCACCATCCATCCCTTCTGACCTTTCTCTCTGCCTCCCCTCTCTTTCATGTCCTCTCCTCTCCATCCATCCATCCATCCATTTTTCCTCCTCTTCCTCCTCCTCCTCCATTCTGCATCCGGGTCATTATCCCCCGGCTGGTTGTGAAGTAGGTTAATGTGCCATGCTGGAGACTATCGCACACCGTCCTCCATCACTGCACTTCCTGCATCGCATAGCGTGGGGAGTGAGAGGCAGGGGCGGAGGGGGGGCTCGTGCAGAGCGTTACTATGGAAACTGAGCCAGTTTCTGCAGAGCAAGGGGCCACCGGATTGATTTACTTGGAGCCGTGCAACTCACATGGGATGCTGCGGCATCAGTGGCTGCGTAAAGGTCTTCATTAAACTGGATGTATTTCTCACTCATATTCTAATCTTACCGAACCCCTTGTCTCCTATTTTCATATTCCCAGTGCCTACCCATTACGGAATTACGTTTACATTGATCACACATAAGTGGTTTAAACAGAACAAAGCAAAACATTATCTAACACATAAAGCTGAGATTGCCTTCTGTTCCAGGTTGTTTCAAAGATATAAAACTTCAACTTTAAATAGCCACTGCAGCTTCTGTCCATCGTCTACCCAAAAACAGCATCAGACAAGGGAATCGACTCAAACTCAAATGGTCATATAACGTACAATAAAACATGAAATAAAATTCACTTTAAACTTCTTTTTAGATCACAAACATGCATATCCTCTTCTCCTCCGGCATAGCTGTGAACCGACCTACTTCACTAGCAAAGGGTAGGATACCAGACCTCAACTGAGCACACAATGACCTCTGGCTCCTAGTTAGAAAAGGACGTAACACCATCCATAACCCTCGCCGCTTCATACTGTACTGTATATACATCTAGAAATTGTAGATGTTGAAATATATTTTCTAAGCACTTTTATACAGACTTCTCATCCTTGTTGGGTTAAAAGCTGACTTCGTTTTTGACCTTGAAAACAGCAGATGACAAAATAATCTCACAGCAAGGTCCATCTAGCAGCTCCTTGGTTTTGAGCTGTTCTGGATGCTTCATTTGACGGCTGTTTGAAATTTGATAAACAGATTAACTCTGTTGTTAAAACAAGCTTTTTCCATCTTCGTCTTCTGGCTAAAGTAAAGCCCTCCCTCGATTGGCACGAACTCGAGAACGCAATTCATGCTTTTATTAGCTCGAGATTTGATTATTGTAATGCACCGTATGTTGGTCTCAACCAGTCTGCACTTGCGCGCCTCCAACTTGTGCAAAATGCTGCTGCTCGTTTTTTAACTAACACTTCCACACACTTGAACACATTACCCCCGTACTTTACTCGCTCCATTGGCTTCCAGTTCGCTTTACAATCCATTTTAAAGTCTTGATGTTTGTTTTCAAAGCCATTAACGGCCTTGCCCCACCTTATTTGTCCGAGATTTTAACACTCCGCGAGCATAACTGGGGTTTGGGGTCATCTGGTCAGCTTTTTTTAGAAGTCCAGAGGTCGAGGTATAAGCTGTGGGGGGATCGTGCATTTGCTACCCCCTGATATACGCACTATCACTGACCTAGTACTTTTTAAATCTAAGTTCAAGACTTTTTTATTTAGACTGGCTTTTAGTACCTAGTAGCGCTATGACATTTTCCCTATGCTTTTTATGGACCTTTTTCCGATTTTATGATACGTTATGTTTTTATTCCTGTTATTTCTTGATGTTAATGTAAAGCACTTTGGGTTCCTTTTGGTTGTTGTAAAGGGCTATACAAGTAAATGTTGATTGATTGATTGATTGTTCTGGATGCTGTTCAACAAACGCTTCAGAAGAGCTGAAAGTTCCATGACAAACACACTGTGTTGGGGAGTAACTAGTTACATGTAACAGAGTTGCGTAGATAAGTTACAAAATAAATGTAATTGTAATCGGTTACATTCACTGAGAACAAACATGTAGTTAAATTACAGTTACTAATCAAAATGTTGGTGATTAGATTTGAAATATATTCTTTCTGGTAAAAAGCTTATACATACCTTTACATATATATATATATATACATATACATATATGTATATATATAATATAACATTCCTTCTGCTGCTCTGCTCCAAACTTAATTCAAGTTATTTTGATGAACTTGTAATAAACGTTAGACAGTTAGACAGATTGATGAGTACTCTTGTGAGGTTTACACTGCCTGATGTTTTCAGCTTTATTACCCAGTTTAAGCATTCGTTAGAAGAGTAATCGAAAGTACATTACTTTGATGAAGTGATTAAGATAGTTACATTACCCATTACATTTTAACAGGGTAACTAGTAATCTGTAAGCTATTACATATCTGAAGTAACCTTTACACATCTGCAAACGCATGTACTGATGACATTCATGTGACATGATCAAAAGCTCCAGAACTCCAGTCTCCAGTAAGGCCAACATGCTGTTTTCTCCCTTTGACTTTGAAAGATGCGTCTTCTTATTCCTGCAGTCTGACGGTGTCACACATCAGCTTATTACAACTCTTCAGCTATATGATGTTTTGGCATCATTTTAGACAAATTTCCCCAGAATGCAGTCTAGCTGGCACATTTGGTATCTTTGGAAACTATTATTTAAAATAAAGCTCTGTGGGTTTGAGCAATGATTGCATGTTTGCATTTAAAGATACTTCATCTTGTTGCAGGACCATAGTACCTCATGTGCTGGCTCTCTATTTATTAACCCCAATCTCAACAAGACAGTGGTGTTCATTCTCCAGCAGGGAGCTCACTCGCTCCTGCTTGAGCCACACAGGGATCTGGGTCATGGAAATCTTCCTCCCCTTATTGATTTTACAGGCAAAAAATATAATTTTTCATGCACTGATCAAGTTTGAGATTCTTGTTTTTTGTTACCGTAACATGTCTTCTCTCAGACTAGTGGAAAGAAAACATGTATTTTACCACTTTGTCTATTTGCGTCTGAGGATTTCTCCTAAATTCTCCAACAGTTAGCATTAGGTAATGCCTCATTTGCATATTTAAACACAACATTTCAGAAAACTTGTAATACAAAAAACAATTGTCTTAATGTCAGTAATCAACTGGGGAAGTTTCATGGTGGTATCTATTAGTTAAACCAGTAGTGTCTTCAAACTGTAGTGAATTTTACCATCCATATCTTTAAAGGCTGTTTTCTCTCAGACCCTGAGCCAGAAATCTCCACTTCAGCAGCACTTACATCCACCAAACTTTCATTTTCATTCCTATCTAAAGAATATTCTGAAAGTTTTTACAGTTTGTTCAGATGTCATTCATAGCCTGATTTATACAACATTTTATTCCTAAAAACACGGAGAAAATCTGTGTTTTATGACTGTTGACAGTATTTTCGGATTGATGGAGTGATAAAAAGAGATATCCCTTCACTAAAAACCATTGACTCTAATATGTCAACAAAATGAAACAAGAATTTTGAACCTGACTTTATCCAATGTTCACATTTCTCTTCTGGAGTTGTACACATTAACACATCTTTAATAAGACAATGCCTCATTTGCACATTTAAGTTTTCAGAAAACTTGTAATACAAAAAATACTGGTCTTAATGTCAGTAATCAACTGGGGGAAGTTTCATGGTGGTATCTATCAGTTTCCACTAGACAGCCTGTCTTCTGATTGTCTTGTTGAACCACCATTAGTGTCATGTGGAACAGATGGAGCAGGAGGAGCAAAAGGCTCAAATGATGGGACATAATTGATCTAAGTTGACCTGAAGCTCTCCTTGCTGTGTGTTCAATCACTGGAGATTGATCATGGGAAGCTCTCTCTATATGTCGTATGACTGACGGCCAACCTGCTCGGCCAGTCTTCCCTCCAAGGCATCCATGATGAAATGAAACGTGCAGCGTAGTTACTAAAATTCAGAGGTGCACGACAGACCGCGAAAGCCGTGATGACGTAATTTTCGGACCTGTGCACCTCGCGCCGGCTTCACTACGGGCAGCATAAACCAGACTTTAGATTAATGTTCACACCTCAGGAATATCACATATCCACTCTTTGTGTTGACTCACATAATGATGAGATTGCTGCTCAGCCGGGTCGGACCCAGTGTGCTTATTTTGGAGGTAGTAAAAGTTGTTTTCACACGGAAGGCTGAGGATAGGCTCTTCGATGCTGGAGGAAGGCAGAGTGCAAATGCTCATCCATTCCACGCAAATGAATAAAGAAAGGCCGGAATCGACTCAAACATGATCCGGAGACGTGCACCGTTGTTGTTTTGCTGTGTGCTCATTTAGTTTCTTGGTGTCGAATTTGTGTTTCATCTTGGGCATTATGGGCTTTTAGCCGAGCTGCTCCCCACTATGTGGGTGTGCAGGATGAATATGTTGCTACTTGTTTAACACGTCCTTTGTGTGTTTGCTTGCGCAACTGCCCCGGTAACAGCGGCGCTCGGGTTCAAGTTAGTTAACAATGTGTTAACGAAGCAAGGCAGCAAGCTAATCGCTAACACAGTGAGAGATTAGTACTTCCACTTGCAGATAAATGATTGGTTAAAAAGGTAAACAACCAATGTTTTGAGATGGCTACTGTCTAACTTAGCTTGTCCCCCCGAACAGAGCCAACTATTTTGTCTTTATCTCACTCGTCAGAGCATAATGAACAGAGATTTCGCCTTCATTTTTGTTGTCAATTTTTTTGTTACATTTATAAATGAAATAAAAGGACGTCACTGAATATTTATCCGTCAAAATTTCTTCAACAAAATTAACTCAGTTCGTCCAACAAATGTGCCCAAGTTGAGCATACCCACGCAAACACACACACGTGAAATCTTTATGTTCACATGTGATGTCCTGCATTGATTTATATTTTGTGAAATATCCAAAAATCATCATGTGCCTCCATCATACAAATTTATCACATTAAATGTATGAAAAACACATTTGCCTAGAGTACTGTATATGACGTTTTCACATGCCATGGTTTTCCGTGTGATAAACATGTGAAACGCATACATCTTCCTGTGTTATGGCATCATATCACATCATCATCATCATATGGAAATATAAATACAATGTGTATTTAAACATTTCTTAGCTCCCTTTAAATGGGACGGTGCTGCTCAGTGGCACCCAGCGAGGTCTCCGGTGATTTTTACTTGTGATTTTTTAAGTATTTTTATAAAAGAATTTGCAGCTTTTGCTGTAAAATGTCTAAATGTTTTTCTCCCGTGATATGTGTACATTATAGGAAACCCATTATTCCTATAGTATTATTATGATGACATCAACTCCACCACCTATGCATGTCCACACCTATAGGCTTACACAAAATGAGCCCTCTGTCCCCTATTGGTGGCTGATGACGTCACATCACAGCAGCACCAGGATGTGTCGATGTGTCATACCGTTGTTCCCTCATGCATAATTCATGGCCGTGCGCGCCGCTTTATGGATGCCTGATCTGAAATGGCTACTCCCGTCCCACCGAAGCGTGCTGTCAGGATGATTAGTGCCGAGGCCTGCAGATAAGAGCCGGCTTGCTCAGACAGACAATCGTATTCTTGTTCAATTTAAAGCTCCTTTGAACCGAACCCCCCCCCACCCCAGCAGCCCTGCTCTGTCTGTGAGCTCCTCCTAAACTGCTGCTTTATCAAAGGAGGGTGTGTTACAGCGACCTCAGGAGTGACCTTCAGAGTGTCCAGTGACAAAAAGGTCAGGCTGCAGCGAGGGATGATGCTGAATGTTGCTGTGTTTTGTTGCTCTGGGCAACCGAGAGAGTATGGAGGACAATATCTCTTTGAGTGTGCAGGGAAATTCCTGTCCTTATTCTGAAAGTGGGCTATAGATATTGGGATCATTTTACACATAATGCTGGATTCTTAGAGACTGCTACAATGTAGTGAGTCTGTAACATAAGGATGACTTTATGGGCCATGATCTGTTCTGTCATGAACACTTCATACCCATTTGAGTTTTTTTTTAACACTCCCGCCAAGAGCAGTTGTGGATTTAGTGCTTTGCTCAGTGCTTATTATTCACTTTAAGGTGTTATCGAGGTTGGGATTTCACTAGAGGGCCATAGTTTGAAGCGTAGGGCCGCTGACCAAGCGTCGGTATCTGACGAGTCGGGAGTGAGAATGTGTTGAACGTAGACATGAGATTGATATCCAATTTCTCAACTCTCTCTCTAAGAAATAAAGCAAATAAACTGATTTCTACAAAAAAATAAATGTTAAACTACTCCTATAATAATTACATTTCCAAACATAATGTTCACCTTGGTTGGCACATTACATCATCATGGAAGCTTCATGGTCCTGGGTAGGAAATAACATCCAGTGCTTTTCTCACCATCAACAACTACTGTAATCTCAAGTGTTATGTTGTGATAGCTGCTGGGGTTTGTGGTATTACCCAGAGGACCCCCTCCCCCGCCCCCCCAACCGGCCCCCAACCTTTGTTGTTATGACGTCAGAGCTGCATTCTCTGCTTCCTCTTCCTGCCTCCGATACGGGGGGTGGTGGAGAGGGGTGGGTCACAATATCCTTCGGAAAGTGTTTGTCTTTCATATTGTCAGCTGGACAGAGGCCAGCTGACCAGCTCCGCTCAGAACAACACAGCTCAACAATAGAATTGATCCACAAGAGAACCGATTTCACAGAGCGGGTCAATCCTGAGCCTGATCAAGTGGGCCGAGGTCAAGTGAGCCGACACGGTGTGTTGACGAAAGTTTCTGAGGGAAGCTGGGCTACATATGTTTCTGGTTTTACTACACCGGGTGTCTGCATGGGTGGACATGTTCACACAAATATAGACAGACAATCCGTGCAGACAAAAATCAATCTCAGACCCTCACTGGGACAGGATACATCATTTGCATTTTACTAACAACCAAGTCCTCCAAACTAAACCAGAATATTCAGTTTGTTTGTTGCCAACCAAAATGACACATACGAGCGTCAGCATGGAAGCGTCTTACTGCTTTCACTTTTTGTTTTCACCACCTGTCAACCATGTGATTATTTCTCTCTCTCAAGAAACACTTAGTAAGTAACACTTCCCAGCAGCTCCTTCTCTCCAAAGTACTGTTACAGTAATTTACACTTCTGATGATGAGATTGTTTTTAATGGGAATTAGCAGGTGTAAAGTCCCTTAAAATTCACCAGATAACAAAACCATCTCACAATTCATACCTTAAAAGGGCCTTCATTTTTCGACTAAGGTGAAACTCAGTGATGGCTGTCGAGCTATCTGGTAAAAGTTAAGGAGTTTACTGTAAAAGTAGAGATATGTTGTTTTTTAGGCATTTGAACAAACAACTAATGCTGTCTTCCCTCTCGGCCCGTCCTGTCTATACCACTTGCTCCTCTGAGAAGTGATAGTGATTCAACGTAGCGTGACATGATAGGACCAAGAAGTAGAGCTGCCCTGAGGGCTTGTCAATCACATTTGTTTATTGGATTAATTCCAAAGTGTCTGAAACGAGAAAACGACTTGTATTTTCGTTTCATCCTCCCCTCCCTGATCCCGGGTGCCTGATCCCGGGTGCCTGATCCAGGGTGCCTGATCCCAGGTGCCTGATCCAGGGTGCCTGATCCCGGGGGTCTGCTCCTGGATGCCTGATCCCGGGTGTCTGATCCCGGGGGTCAGATTTTAGGTCCTGGGCCTTAAACCACTACAGATGCTTTTCCCCATTCACTGCTGGCACTCTGTGTTGTCAGTGTTGCTGACGGAGGCCAGCCTGTAAGCATCAGAGGGGGTTTTGGATGAAGATATCCTAAAACTGTGGCTGAACAGAGAGCAGAAAACAACAGCTGTTCCTTTCAGCTGTGGGACTGGTGGGAACATTCTGCTCATCAATTATTCAAGTGCTGAAGGTAGCATATGAAATGTCACAGACTAATAGCAGACATTTCCAGTGAAAGAAATCATTACTCATCGTGTGGATCCTCACAGGATGTGTTTGGCTTGGTTCAACATTTCAATTCTTTTACTGGTAATGTCATCCATGATGTAATGACGCCTCCTCCCTGCAGCTGATTATTACAGTACACAGTTAGGACAGTTGTTCATCCTGTTGAAGTGTTCTTGAACACCTCTGACTGATATATTAAATCCTGAGTGTTATGTCTCTTCTGGTTTATTGAAATGTATTACCTCATTGTCTCAGTCTTCCTAGTGAGTAATCTGTGAAGGGTTTGTATTGTTGCAGGTCTCAGGACGTGTGTCAATATGTCGTAATACCAGAGTGGATCCCATAGAACTCGCTATCAGCTCTAATCAGGTGATGTGTCCTAATCATCACTGGAGAAAAATGGTTTTGGCACTTGACGGAGCGTGTGACCTGTGCAGGAAAAGTGACATGTATCACTGATATAAATAAATAAATACTGACATGGTAAATGGTAAATGGACTTGCATTTATATAGCGCTTTTTCTAGTCTTCCGACCACTCAAAGCGCTTTACACTACTTGTCAGTATTCACCCATTCACACACACATTCATACACTGATGGCAGAGGCTGCTAAGGTGCCAACTTTGCCCATCAAGATCTAATCTAAATACTCATTCACACACCGATGGCTACGCCTTCGGGAGCAATTTGGGGTTAAGTGTCTTGACATCAGAAACTACCGTCTGGTTCAGCCTGGAATGGACCCGCTGGTCAGTCCTCCCCTGGCTGTTGGTTTTTGTATAGACTGGGTTTGTGTAGTAGTTTCAGTAGCATGGCTAAATATATAACCTTGTGTGTGTGTGAGTGTGTGTGTGTGTGTGTGTGTGTGAGACTCTGCCCTGGCGGCACCCTTTACACTTTGGCTTCACACAGATACACATGGCACTTGAACAACAAAGCTATGTAGACTGGTGATTTATAGGTGGAAAAGTTCTATTTCCAATGAGCAGGCCTCTGATGCAAGCAAAAAAAGCTTTGATGGTGACACAGGGAGGGCCTCAGTCAGTGCTGGAAGTGGGCCGGTACTCACCAGCACTCCTTGGCGTACCGTGACTTTTTCTTGCAAGCTGCCGTGCTCTCCTCTGCCCTCTCCATATCAGCTTCTCTGGGAGATTCATAATAATTACTTCTTCTTTTTCCACTTTAAGCACTGGCTTCAAGGAAGAGGGCTGGGACTGTAAGACCACAACTGGATCTAAACACTTCCTCACAAACATAATGGGAAATGTCTAGAACAGGCTGCAGACGCAGGCTGTGTGCTTCCCCAGAGCAAGAGGAAGCTCTATGATTTAACTCCAGACGTCTTTATGATTTATGCTCCTCCTCACGTCTGTTTACTTTCAACTTATGTACGTAGCACACTGCATTGTGTATTGTGCTCTAAGCACTGCCAAAATGCTTCTGGTGCAACAGCAGCCCCCTGGCTGAATGCATCCAGTGTAGCCGTGGTCTGCAAAGTATAAAGGTTGTTTCCATGAAATGGTAAAAAAAAAGGGAAAGAATGAATGAGTAAAAAAGAAAAAAAAAGTGAAGGTGATGAAGGGCAAATGATGGGGGTGCTGCTCCTCCACATATAGTCTTTTGTACAAGTATGTAATAAAACAGAAAATCCTCTTTCATGGGGACACAGATGAGGGAGGAGGAGGAGGGGGGGGAAAGGAAAGGTGGGAGTAAACAGGGAAGGATGCAGAGGGGAAGGGAAGTCCCCGCTGCCTGATGGGAGTATTGTTGAGGATATTTGTGTAAACGGTGGTAAGAATTGAGCCGCTCAGCCGATCACAAGGCTACCAGTAGAGGCTCAGACCCGCTCTGACGAAAACACTCACATTCCTACTCTGTCTCTCTCTCTCTCTCTCTCTCTCTCTCTCTCTTGCTCTCTGTCTCTCTCTCTCTCTCTTGCTCTGTTACACTCAAAGAGGAGGGCTGGTCCTGCAGTCCTGCAGTGTTGAGGGAGACCACACAGCCCTGAGGACTGGACTGTAGTGTCACCTGTGTATGTGTATGTGTGTTCTGTTGTTGTGGACGTCAGACTGGACGCTGGTGTAGTGTGCGGTGCAGCCCCTCCTGTCTGTGTGGATTGTTTCAGGGCAGCAGCAGCAGCAGCAGCAGCATGGGATCAGTAATGTGTAAGTGATGGACATATTGACCATTGTTACATGTGTGTGTGTGTGTGTTGTGTGGAACAAGTGGGACATGATGTACTCCTGCTTGTTTGCTTGGTAAACCTTTGGCATCGCCACCCATGAGAGTCCAAAGTTGGGACATTTATTGGAGAGTCTTTAGTCTATACTGGTGGAGTTTAGTGTGGAGCTCAATGTTACTGAGGGACGGCCCTTTCCTTCAGGAGGTCCAGTGGCCCCAAGTCGTGTTGTTTTGCTTGTGTTTTTGCCATTGATGAGCAGTATAATTAATAGACTACAGCAGTGTTAATATGGTAATAAAGTGGTGGAGGTTGCAGTGGGGACTCTGTACCACTACATTTAATGTAATTTTATAAAATATAACACTTGATATCAAAGGCAATTGTTGCATTGCATTTTCACTGACTTTCTGAGCCTCAGAGTTAAGTATCTAGTTTTTATTAGATATGCCAAATGCCTTAATTTTAGGCACATTACCTGCAGAAATAGCATAGTAGTAATTGGCATTGTATATGAAAATATAATGCCAGCTTAAAGGGATAGTTTGAGTGTTTTGAAGTGGGGTTGTATGAGGTACTTATCCATAGTAGGTGTGTTACTTACAGTAGATGACGGTCAGTGCGCCCTCAGCTTGGAGGAACAGACAGGAGCACCGACACCGGAGCAAAGCAACACAGTGCTGTGGACAGGGACGGCAGAGAAACGTATTATAGCCACCTAAATGAAAGGCGAACCCAAACAAATCAATATCAGTTTAAATGTACGCTATGTTTAGAATATTTTCACTTCTTTATCTTGCTGTCAGACAGCCCTTTCCTTCTCCTTTCTGAAGGGGAACTGAACTATAAGTGAAATTTATCTATTCTCCCTTTGACACACACAGCATCAAGGCGTTTTACTTTCAGTTCGCTGTCGGAAAATATCCTAATTATAGCGTACACTTAAATGGATATCGTTTTTTTTAGGTTCGCCTCTCTTTTAGGTGGCTAAAATACGTTTTTCTGTCGTCTCTGTTGAAAAGTTGTGTACCAGTCACTTCCTTAGACATTACTTTCATTTATAATTGAGCTCATTATCGTCTTTCTTCTTTAATATTAATTTGGTCTTCAGTTGTGGATGCAATTGCAGATGTGTGTGTGTGTGTGTGTGTGTGTGTGTGTGTGTGTGTGTATATATATATATGTATATATATATATATATATAGAGAGAGAGAGAGAGATTTTGGCATGGGGGTCTGAACATCATATTTCATTTCAAATACTCCTCTGTTAAGAGAAACATAAGATGATAATAACTAAATAACAAAATTAGCCTTGAGAGGCATATTTAATGATGTAATAACAAAAAACTAACAAAAAACAAAAATGATTTCATGATCAAAGCTCTTGAAGTGCAATGACATGAAATTAAATGCTGTTTTATGGTTTGTGGTTGAAACGTGCAGTCATGACATTTCCTTACTTTCAAGAACATAATTTTTTGTGGAGTGTAGATTATTTGACATTATGAGAAGAAGGAAATTAAATCATATGGAGTGTAGGATGACACAAAAAACAAAGTTCTACAATAAAGTCAAAGACTTAATTTCATTGTGATCTTTGATGGAATGATAGCAAAGCTACAGGAGTCCAGGTAACTATGCGACATCATACAACCAACCAACACGATATATACCTACTGTACTGTATGTCACCAGAGATAAAATCACTCAGTGATTGATTCTATAGTATATCATAGTATCTATTCTATTTTTTCTATCTGTTAGTTGCTTCTGGAGCTGTAGTTCCAAACTAATTTTTAATAAAATTACTACAAATCAAGTAACCTGACGCGCCAGATGGTTTGTTACCATCTGAGAAGTCAAACTGTTTCTTTAAAAAAAATACATGACAGGTGATTGGATGAACCATCTGTCAATCATACTCTTGCCAAAGTCAGTCGGGAGAAGAGCAAAAACATGTTTTCCATCTAGAAACGCCTTCAGTGCCGATCTGTGCTCTTCTTCCAAGCAAGACATACTCTCCAGCTCTGATAGAACTGATGCTATTGCAGCATCTACACTAACCATGGATGTAGTAAGAGAACTGGATACAGCGTTGGAGGCGGGGCCCCGTTTATTCCTATGAGAGTTGCTCAGTGGCGCATGAAGCCTAAAAAGCTTGACTTCCGCCTGGAAAAGTACCCGGATCTTGGGCACATGGAGCATGCAAGATAGCGAACGCGCGCTCACGTGACTCGGTCACGGGGTCCCAACGTCACACCGTTGTCACGGCTTGCGCTCCAGCCTCGGTCTGGGTCTCATTCACATGAACGGAGGAAGAGAAATAACTCTGGATTCAGCTATTTTACAACTTTAAAACCTTAATTTTTTAAATAAGGGCTATTTAAGTGTTCGTACTGGGAAGTTGATTCACCTAAAAAAAAATGATCCTCTGAGTTACAGACGTCTCTTTCCCAATGTAAGTCTATGGGAAAAAGTATTTTTGGGCCCAATGGCATCACGTGACGGACACGGAAGTTGCAGTACTGCTGTCTTGCCACTACGAAAGTTGGGATCGACGACCTGGCGCACTTCCTGGGGGCTTGATGCTAACCTCTTCAGGAGCCGCCATTGTTGTTTAGCACCAACAGCCGCCTCTCTGTGTTGTCACACACACCTATAAGCCACGCCCCCTAGCTGCAGTAGCTCTTCACGCGATGCTGATTGGTCTGGACACTGGTGGTTCGGACGCAAACGCATTACTTGAAGCCTGGATTTTCATGTGATCTTGTGATTATCGGGAGAATCCAGCTACCGTGTAAGGTAACAAATCAAGTGCCGTACAGCAAACCTGGGGCCCTAAAAGCCCCCTGCAGTTGCTATTCCAGCCCTTCAAAAAGATTTTGTTGACTGGTTATTGTAATTACATGAGATTCCTACATAATGCTAGCTACTTGCAAAATATGAGTTCTGAAATGAGATTCTCCCAAAAGGGTGATTTCAGATCAGTTGCATTCTGTGAGGAAGTGGCCAAGGCTTGAGTGTGTGTCTGCTGTAATCCGGTCGCACAGTTGCTTAAAATAACACCTCAGCGATGGGATGGAGTCGGTATAGTGTGGAGTCACTCTCTCACAGCAGGCTGTAGTTGTTTGTGGTAGTCACACAGGCAGGCTAATGTCCTGTAATAGGCTTTACTTTCTAATGCAGAGATTATGACGGAGAGAGGGAAGCAGGGAGGCAGGCAGGCAGCTGCAGTGGCATTGCTGTTTGACTGTGTGAGTGTAACAGACGCATCGAGGCAACATGGATTACTGCATTGTCTCTGCTGCAGGGCCAGTGGGCAGGCTTGGTGGGTAGATACGGCATAGAGAACACACACCCAGGTGCGGTGAGGTGCCTGGAGATGGATGCTCTAGGCACGCTGCGATGCCAGACCCTCCTGACTCGCTGTCCACGCTGTGGTAAAGATGGACCAGCCTATTCCACTGTACGGATCTCCCTCGCTGAGATGGAGGCTTACCACCACCTCCTGGGGTTGTGTCAGGACACCGAGTCGCCCATACTAAGAAGTATGTCTACCCATCCCTCCATCCTTCACTCCATGCCTCGCCTCATCTGTCCGTTTGTGTTTTAGTGTCTAAAGCCTGTTTTTGTTTGAGCTTTGCCGGTGCATCACAGTACTTGGACAGCTACCTGGCTTGACGAAGAGCTGTGTCTCAGTTGTGTGATTGACATGGTTGATAGGACGCCCTGTCTGCAGTTGGTCCCCTGTGTCTTGTAGTGTCTTTTTGACCTGGTTAGGTAAATGCTGGAACAATTTGAAATAAATAAGATAGTAACAGACAGGTATGCACTTTGAATATTTATTATATTATTATATATGCCTTGGTGCTCTGAGATAAATGCTTATGTCACCATGCTAACATTCTCACAATGGCAACGCCGACAAGTTGATGTTTAGCTGTGTTTGAAATCCCACACCAACATACTGCATACTCAATCAGTATGTACTGCGTAGGCTACTGGCTACTAAATGAACGATTCAGTGTGATTTTGCATGCCATAGGGCCGTAAGTGTTATAGTGACTCCCTCGGGATCAATTCCTCTCCGTCATCACCCTCTGTTACCTTTCCATCAAGTAAACACAAGCTGGCGTGTCTGTAGGCTGCTCCATGCAGCAGTCCAAGGACTGGTACGTGATGTCACCGTCATATGGGAGTGCTTTGGTGGTGTCACCTGCTGATCCTTAGCAGTCTTATTTCAGACCACAGCAGAAAGCTCAGCTTGGGTGGACGCTACCGCACTACTCGATCAATAAAAGAGCTGAGCCACGGAAAAGCTTTGATTCAGAAAACAGCGACGCTACCACCACGCTACTGAGAAACATAGTTAAACTACCGTAGTAACGCCGCTACTTGTACCCAACACTGAAAACAATTCCACTGCTCTTCAAGTTGTACGGGGTCACGTTTTTAACGAAAACAGGTTTTCTAAATGTCACATAGCAGCTAATCTCCAAACAGATGTTATTTGGATAAACTGACCTCATATTGGGAATGTAAACGGATACTTTCTCACATGAAAACATATTAAAACTTAATAAAGTGACGTATTAACAGCTTTTAGCCTCAAAATCTCACAAGACTGACAGCCGGTTTCAAGGCACCGCAGACGCAATGCATTGTGGGGCAGTTGAGTATGTGAAGTAAGCTCACGTCTCATATTTCAGAGATTCTTGCTAACGTAGTTTACATCTGGGCCTTTCACGCGTACACAGAAATCCACATATTATGCAGTGTGAACGCACTGCATACTCAACTTTACATCATACTCTGTATGAACAGCATGTTAGTATGAGATTTCGAATACAGCCTTAATGTTTACCATGTCTGTGACATGGTAAACATTAACGCCATTAAACATAAATGGCGCCATTTATGTTTAATGGCGTTAAACATAAACGCCAAACCATCTTGGTTTGGCGTTTTAGTAGGGGTGTAACGATACGTTTTTACAACAATACGATACGATACGATTTCCAGTGCAACTAAGGACCTGCTGATTCAGTTCTCAAGATACAAGGCAGTGCAAGATTTAACACAAAATATAATAAACCAACTTCTATTCAGGTTAAATGAACAGTGATTTAACCTGCTGCTTCTGTCCGCATTTTCAATATAAACGGTAGAGCAATAATACAGAGATCAACAGCTGATAGTGATCAAACAGCTTGGGACAGAATCATTCCTCTACAAATGCTGTTTAAATAATCTGTTTATAGTAATCAAGTAGTCCACCTACAGTGTTCATTTGGGGTCTTTTCATACAGAAAAACCTACAGAAAAACATTTTAAAACTACGTTAGACTAACGTTAGTTGACTTTCTGTTTTGTTTTTTACTTTACTCCCGTGATAATTTGCTCTCTGGCTGGATACATGAGGCTGATGCTGCGGGCACATACAGTAGATATCATGTTGGGGAAAGGAAAGTCATTTTCTCATAATGAAAAAACGACAGCGCACAGGGAAAGCACCTGTGGGTGAAGCCGCCCTCGTCAAGTGGATTGATAGCGCCTGAAACTCTGCCGTCTCTGCATGTCTGGAGAGTGAATCTGAGTAACGTTTAACATTTCTTTACTTATAAAAGAGCTAAAATAACACTTTCATATAACATTTGTCGTACTTAAATGCAAGGTGCAAATCCTTAGTATCAATGAAATTGATTTCTGCGTTTTCAAATCGATTTTATATCGATATACGTCTCCCGTTGTAAGAATATAAATCGATACATTGATGTAGTAGATGAATCGTTACACCCCTACGTATTAACACGGCTGATGGGAATGGCCAAATAAAGATTCTGATCTGATGACTAGTAACTGTGAATGTCGACCAAATCTTGAAGCTTGCATTTGTTTGGAGGTTTCATGGATACCATCCAGTGGCTGTGTAGCACATATTTGACTTCACTATTGGATTACTGTTCTGTACTCTACTGTCTTGGCTCAAGTCCTGATAAAGGAACATGTCATGTTGGTAGCAGTGATACCCTGGTTGATGAATTCATTTACTTTTGACTGCATGGCTTAAATGTTTTGTGTGAGTAACTGTCTCTTGCAGGACAAATGAAGCGCTCTTGTTGCTGCTGATGTTCCACTTGTGTATGAAGATGACATTTAAACCTGCAGTAGGCAGAATGTTTTTGGCATCATTGGGCAAATATTCCATAATAACCTTTCAGCATATTGTAATTCAAGTGTTCTGAGAGAAAACTAGACCTCTGCACCTCCTCATTGCTCTGTTTTCAGGCTTTAAAAACTCCAGAGCAGCTGGTAGCAGCTGTTATAAGGTGAAGCTCACGTCCAGGCAGTTGCAAGCAATGCTGCATTCCTCAGAAGGAGAATAATGACAGACTTTATGGGGGAAACGCTCAAAATAACATCACAGTGGGCAGAAACAGGACTTGAACAGAAACAATATGACTCATATAAGATGACCCTGGTCTACATGGAACAACATTCTTCAGACTAAACCTCCCGGCTCTCCCGTTAACATTCAAACATTTCCGCTCAGGAAAGGCTGGATAGAACGTTTGTTAGGTCATCTGAAGATGCTGTCTAACAATCAGATCAAAGCCCAGTCATACAAAATGACATGAAAATGAGCAACATCCATCACACTATGATGATATTTAGTCTATTTAGTCTAAGATCTCTTTTACATAAGATAGCTCAGAACAAAGTTTTTTAATTGTCAACAAAATGCACAAGAAAAACCAAAGACCAAAAACCAAATAACAAGTATTGTGTGTAAGCCTGATATATATATATATTTATATATATATATATTATTCCTCTGTGCCACAGAGCTCCACTGCTCCAAAAACTATTAAAAACACATCCTTTAAAGTAAATGGTATTTATTTTCTTTTATAAAAACAATGGAAGAATCATGAACGAAAGCCACAGCCGCCCTATGATGTCAGTCTATTGAATGCATATTCATGTGACCCCTCATGGTCAAGTCATGTCATATAGCAGACAGTCCTGTGGGAAGACAACAAGGTCAAGGGTTAAAACAGTGAGTGAGTTTATGTACACTCTGACACAGGGTCTGCAACCTGCAGCTCTTTAGCCCCTCTCCAGTGGCTCCCTGTGGATTTAAAAAAATAATTTTTGTTTAAATTTTAATTTTTATTTATCATTGTTGTAGGTCTATGGTACAACGGTAAGACCGAGTATTAGGGCCACATAAATCTATAAATAGAAAAAAATAAATCTGAGATTTCGAGAATAAAGTCATAATATTATACAGTTGTCATTTCGTAAAGTTATGACTTTTTTCTCGTAAAATTTAAACATTTTTCTCGTAAAGTTATGCCTTTATCTTCGTAATATTACGACTACTTTTCTCGTAAAGTTATGACTTTATTCTCATAATATTACAATGTTATTCTTGTAATATTATGACTTTATTCTTGTAATATTGTGACTTTATTCCTGTAATATTACGACTTTTTTCTCTCCAGTGGCTCCCTGTGGATTTTTAAAAAAATGAGAGGAAATGAATAATAAATTATTTTTTGTTTACATTTTCATTTGTATTTATTATTGTTGTAGGTCTATGGTATGACGGTACGAAGGAGTATTAGGGCCACATTGAGGACAAAAAAATAAATCTGAGATTTCAAGAATAAAGTCATAATATTACCAGAATAAAGTCATAATATTACCAGAATAAAGTCATAATATTACCAGAATAAAGTCATAATATTACCAGAATAAAGTCATAGGTTTACGAGAAAAAAAGTTGTAGTATTATGAGAATAAAGTCAATATATTATACAGTAGTCATTTTACTAGTTTTTTCCCCCCGTAAAGTTATGACTTTATCCCCGTAATATTACGACGTTTATTATCGTAATATTACAACTTTTTCCTCGTAAAGTTATGACTTTATTCTCGTAATATTAGTACCTATTGATGTAGTTGGATCGTAGGAATATAAACCGATACATTGATGTAGTAGATGAATCGTAAGACTCCTAATGGAACAGTAACATACTCTTGGATAGCAGCCTGTGTTTAATGCAGTGCTAACGTTTTAGCATTACATTGTGATATATGGGGATGTTTTCGGTGTCTGTGTTCTCATTGCTTCAGTGTGTTGACTAATGAGGAGTCTCCCAGGCCCTGCTGTTAGTTCTGTTTCAGTCCCTGTGACCATCAAACCAAACATACCGACAACCACACACACGTTAACACATAATATACATGTTAGTGCACACACTCTTACACCACAGAAGGATAATGACATTCATTTGTGTTTGTAGTGAGTCAACCCTGGTGTGTGTGTGTGTGTGTGTGTGTGTGTGTGAGAGAGACCCGTTATCAGCGGATCCTGTCATTAGACATCCTCTGATTGTGTTCTTGCGCTGACGCCTTCTTCCTGAGAACCAATAGGAAACCCCCCTTCCCCTGGACCTTGAGGAGCAGCCTACCAAAATAACACCAGCTCTGCATACTGTGTGTGTGTGTGTGTGTGTGTGTGTGTGTGCGTGCGTGCTAATAAGTGTACTTATTACAGCAAGTGTGCCTTAGTGCCTTTACAGTAGTCACACATAGTTGTGTGTCTGTAATTGTGTGCATCACTGTGTACGTGCCAGTGTCAGTGTGTCTGTGTGTGTCTGCAGTGTGGGCTTGCTGGTTGAACATCATGAGATGTTCAGGTCCTGCAGGCTCGGGGAGCGCTGGTCACATGTCGACTCTAGCAGCAGAATAACAGCGGTAGAAGAAACAGAAGAGCCTTTTATAACTATACTCACACTTCTGAGAGAGAAGGGCTCTGTATGAAAAACAGCTTATTAATGCAACCACATCTTCTAAGAATAAAACAGAAGGAACGACCAAGGAAGGCTTCGGTGAGCTTTTGGTGACCTAATGTACAGGTCCAGATACAAGCAGAGGAGCAGCTGCACAGATGCCCACACTTTGTTAACAATGCCAATATAGTGTACCACAGAGTGCTCTACTACTGGTCATCAGATAGAGACTCAGTGTAATCTCCCTTCTTATGTAAGCTCTTTAACACACACTCTATTGTGAGTGTGTGGGAAGTCTGCTGCTAAGTGGTAGGAAGACTGAGCTGAGACACCATAGTCAGTACCCAACTGACACACACACACACACATATATACTGTATATATATATACTGTATATAAGACACATAAAGGCTTCGAAATTCACCAGTGAGATACTTCCTGACATATTTTATATGGTACAACAAAAGGTTAAAATCTCTTCAGCTTGTGTTAACCACAGACCTTATTTCAGGCATCTAACTAAAAACCCATTCAGAAAACCCATTGACCTCCAGACGAGGGAACAGGAAATGCTAAAATGCTAACTCATTTCTGGGTTTTAGGACTCATTCCTGCAGCTTTCTGTTGTGGTTTGTATTCATTCAGTCAAACATTACAGAGCTGGTCTGTCGAAGATCTGCCCTCTACTGAGTGCACTTTTTCTAGTTGGCCTTTTGAAAGGTTTACTTGACTAAAACATTCAACCAGGAAATCGTATTGGAAATAAAAGCCTGAGCCCAATCACTTCAGAACTTAGCAATTTTCGTGAGTTGAAAATTGCTAAAAATGCGATCTTGCAGCGGAAAAATAATCTTAGCAAAAACAATAGGTTTCCTTGCACTTTTGTGCTCGGGCCCTAATTATGCACAAAGAAGCTTCCATAGTAATAATTTATGGGAACAGGGAACACATTTAACTGTGAATCTTATTTCTTTTTCCATTGTTGTCCAAAAACTATGATAAAGTCTCTGTTAAAGAGTCTCCACCCTCACTGGCAGACGGTGGTTCAGAGCCATTTGAACTGTTAATGTTAGCTTAGAGACTAAAAAATGCACTTGAGTCCATCATCTGGTCTATAAAGGTCACTTCCACAGGCGGAGGTCGTCCTCATAAAACACTTCAGACACATCGATACTCTGACGAGCGTATAACATCCATCTATGCGTGCGCTCACACACACTATTTCTCTCTCACACACACATCTCTTTCTTTTTCACATACACCACAGAGTGTCTCTGCCCTCCCTCTCTGACTTCTGATTGGCTGTTAGCTGCTTCACTACAGCTGGAGCTGGAAAAAGTGACCACAGTAACACCCACACACACGCACACACACACACACACACACACACACACACACACACACACACACACACACATGCACAGTTCAGGGCTCTGCTCCAGCTGTGTATCTGTCAGTGAAACCTGAGGAAAGAGAGAGAGAGAGAAAGCTTGAGATTTGTTGGTCTGGACGTCTGGAACAGCTGATGATGAGGACGGTGATGGCGATGATGATGAAGAAGCAGCTGCTGACAGAGCAGGGCTGCTGCTGGATGTTGTATCGTCCTCGCTGGTGTCGGATACCGTGAGATTACTGTCACTTAACGGGATTACTGCTTTTCTCTGGGAAGGATTTACATGTATGCCTGTGTATGTGTTGGAGCCAGGGAGGCGTGAAGATGAAGAGTGTCAAACATGTTATAGGTAGGCCTAATGTTCACACACACACACACACACGCAGAAGTCTGGTCTCACTTTGTTTGGTCTTTACTTCATTTAGTGTCTCTTTCTGTATCACTCCCTCAAAACCAGCTGAAACGTTACCCATGGCTGTAGATTTACAGTGTAAATGTTTACTGTATAATATATACACACACACACACTGTGTTGTTGTCAGGGAGGAACACACACACATACATGCTTCTCTCTGTCTGCCTGCTGTCATTTTTTGTTCCATTCGTCCAGTCTTCACCGCTGCAGTCGGCTGGTTAGGTGATTTAGTTCTGGTGACTTTTAAATTGTCGATGATGGGATCTTAGTTTAGTCTTCACACGGGCTGTGATCTATACTTGTGCTTTGACATGGATCTTTCTGAGACGGCCCCTTTAAATGTGAAGTAAACAACATAATAATACTGGAGGTAGAGCTGGTGGAGCTCATACTTTTATCACTTTGTTTCATTTCTGGTGCTCAGCCTCAGGATCAGCGTCTGGAATGTGGTGGGGGGTGGGGTGGCTGTGTTGGTTGAATGCTAACCTCTTCATATTCAGTGCTTTTTGGTACTCATTAAACATTGATGTGGTAATAAACCCACTATCCACAAAAGTGGTAGCATTTCAGCAAACACAGTGTTATTGAAAATGAGCCTCAGTGCACGCAATATATGCCGAGAGAGCCGACAGCACAGAGAGTGTTTATACTGGACTGACAACTTTAAGATGTGCTGCACATACAGTATAGGACATGAAGCAGGTTTCCAGTACAAAGTCAATGGAAAAACAAGAGTGGGCCTGAATATTTAAGTTAAAGTTAGTGCTCATCCCAGATCTTTATGGCTCTGTAAAGGTACAGAGACGAGAATAAAAAGCAGAGAGACGGGAGGAAAATAACAGAAAGAAGTGGAGTTCCTGGTGAGACATAGCACAGACACACACACACACACACACATATAAACAGATTCTGCATTCATATGTAGAGGGAGTTCCAAATTTCGGTGTTACAGGTGCTCGTTCAGAGCGGGCCGATTGGTCGAGAAGCGCTCGTCACTCGTTGACTACGTGAAAGTGAAGAAGAAGAGTTGGGTTGTAACGGTAGTATATGCAGCATCCAGCAGCAAAAGGGAACTGCAGTCAATGAGCCGCGGAATGTAAACGCCTGCTGCTGGACAACATGCTTGACATGCTATATATATATATATATATATACATATATATATATATATATGGGTGGAATATATTAGAAGCAAGTGAACATTTTGAACTTTGTGTTCACTCCATATACTGTGCCGATCAGCCATAACATTATGACCACCTGCCTAATATTGAGTAGGTCCCCCTTTTGCTGCGGAAAACAGCCCTGACCCGTCGAGGCATGGACTCCACTAGACCTCTGAAGGTCTGCTGTGGTATCTGGCACCAAGCCGTCAGTAGCAGATCCTTTAAGTCCTGTAAGTTGCGAGGTGAGGCCTCCGTGGATCGGACTTGTTTGTCCAGCATATCCCACAGATGCTCGATCGGATTGAGATCTGGAGAATTTGGAGGCCAAGTCAACACCTCGAACTCGTCGCCGTCCACATGATGTAAAAGAAAACGTGATTCATCAGACCTGGACCACCTTGGAGGTCCAGTTCTGATGCTCACGTGCCCATTGTAGGCGCTTTTGCCGGTGGACCCGGGTCAGCACTGGGCACCCTGACCGGTCTGCGGCTACGCAGCCCCATACGCAACAAACTGCGATGCACTGTGTGTTCTGACACCTTGCTACCGGAAACAGCATTAACTTTTTCATTTGAGCTCCAGTAGCTCTTCTATTGGATCAGACAACACGGGCCAGCCTTCGCTCCCCACGTGAATAAATGAACCTCGGGTCTGACCCTGTTGCCGGTTCACCAGTTTTCCTTTCTTGGACCACTTTTGGTAGGTCCTGACCACTGCAGACCGGGAACATCCCACAAGAGCTGCAGTTCTGGAGATGCTCTGACCCAGTCGTGTAGACATCACTATTTGGCCCTTGTCAAAGTCGCTCACATCCTTACGCTTCACCATTTGTTCTGCTTCCAACACAAAGTTCAAAATTGTGTTGTTGTTGTTGTTCACTTGCTGCCTAATATATCCCCCCCACTGCCAGGTACCATTGTAACGACATAGTCGATGTTATTCACTTCCTAATTCCCAAATGTTGAGCTCAGTCTGTCTGTGAATACAAAGCAGCAGCAGTGACAGTGTGTGAGAGCATGCTGCTTAATCCTTTTAAATTTAGAGCAGATGGATGAAGGTGACAACTAAGGTGCACATGTTGTGTGTGTGTGTGTGTGTGTCTAGACAGTGTGTTGCCATAGGAACATGGAGTTTAAACACCTGACAACTTGGCAGAGAAGCGGCCGTGTGTGTTACAGCTCAGTCAGTTGTCACCAGATTCTTTGAGCTGCCTTCATCCACCTGCAGGACCGCTAGTGTTGTGACTGACAGCCTTGGTTGTATTACAGTAAGAGAGCTGGATATCGAACCCCCTGCGGCCCAAAAAGCATTTTCCCCATAATCCAACCATTTTAAAAGAGATGATGGTAAAACTAAAACAAGGTCAAATATTACTCTCTGTACTGTGAATTGAATCCATGAGGGTTTTATATGAGTAAATCTAGTGACTGGGCGCCATCTTTGAGTGCGGTATCCAGTTCTTGTGATCAGTCAGCAGTTGAATGCTTCTTATGTGTATATTTATGTCACAGAGTTTCCAGCTTTCATGGGACCATAATTGTGGTGAGACTGAACAGCAGCAGCTGCCCAAGATAGAAGTTACAGTTAACTAGCTTGCAGCTAATTGTAGTTGTCCAAAAACATCTACAGGAACCTTGACACGTTACTTCTTCAGTGCTATAGCCTCTGAACTTAATCTCACAAATGAAGAATCCCACCGGTCCCAGTGTTTACTGCCTACGTAACGCAACCTGACATCTGCTCACTGAGTGTTCCCGTCAAGCCTCGAAGTGGTCGTACATCATGTGTGTCTGCAGCAAACTGCTTTCTACCTTCATCTGGCAACAATACAGGACTCTGGTTGCTGTTCCTCATGTCTACAGAGAACATTTCTTAGATCCCCATCCCTCTTTTTGTACAAAATATTTTTTATGCATGTTTGTCTCAGTTCTTCGTCATCCTTAAAAACTCATTTCCATAGTTACATTTACAATGTACCATTAGGTTCTTATATTCTGCAGCTATGTGTCTGGTTTCATACTCATAAACGCCTTCATACAATCAGTGTAAAGCACTCTTTACAGTGGCGGAAGGATCTAATAATCCAGGTGCTTGTTGTATGTGTATTTGCAGTGCGTATGGGAACTGTTAGTAGCCAGAGCAGCATGATTTTCCATTATGCAGATTTGCTGAAATGTACAGCAGATCATTTTGGGTTCAATCTTTAGACATTCAGCAACGTCCTGAGTAACCTTTCATCAGTCTTCACCCATTCTGTTGTGTAGTGAAGAACAAAACTTGACCGATGTTCAGGTCTTATTTTGACCTCATGATCCTCGTGAAGCCTGCACCTTAACCTCAGTAGGGAAGTGACCATCAGTAGAAAAAAGCTTTGCAAAGAGAGCTAATTCCAATATTGATTTCCACCCATACCATTAACAGTTACAGTGCTTTTATCTAGACTCTAAGAAAAAAAATCTGTATAAAAACAGATAATGTCCTGGCAGAAAATTACCAGGACGTTTTCCGTTAAATTTATGGACATTTTTCTTCAACCCTAAAATGTAAATTTCTGTAAATTTACAGTATATCCTCCGTACCTAGCCGAATAGCAGGCCTAACCTTTACACTCTAAGAAAAAAATTCGTAGAAAAACAGATAATGTCCTGGCAGAAAATTACATTCTCCGTTAAGTTTATGGACATGTTCTTCAACTCTAAAATGGAAATTTCTGTTGATTTTTCAGGATGTCCTCCGTTCCCTTCATGGACACTTCTGTCAATCCTAAAATGTAAATTTCTGTAGATTTACAGTATATCCTCCGTACCTAGCCGAATAGCAGGCCCAACCTTTACATTCTGGAGGGAAAACAGACACTAACTTTAGCATTAGTACGTTACCTATCGGTCTCTGTGGACCGCCTGAGGCTAAAACTGGGCCTAACTCTACCTGACGTCCACTGAAGTCTAAAATATAAGCTTTGGTTCAACTTAAATTACAATACCAAACTTGCGTTAGTCTCAAAATGAGTCATCAAAATATTCCTGGCGTATCTGGTAACGTTAACGGTCGACAACAGCTGAACTAAACAACAAAACAGCTTTCCAACTAAAACAATACTGAGCTAACGTTAAGTCTTTAACAGAAATCATTTTGGTTAGACATTAATTGTTGATTTTTTTTTTACCACAGACGTGTGGGAAAGGTTTCTCCAAATCCGAAATTTTAACTAAACTTTGCCGTGTGTGATGGTCTCTGCCTCTTCCAGCTTCCGTGCTAGTGGAGGTTCTTGTTTCCACAATGCAATGTGGTTTTAAAAATTCCTTCATATTAACACGGTACATTGTCCCGTATTTTTACGGACTTTTCTTAGAGCGTAGACTCAGTCTAGACATTAGAAGGAACAGGTAAAAAAAAAAAATCATACTTACATGTGTAACTTTGTTTTAGCTAAACTTAGGCTACACACCAGTCTGGTCTCACCAAGGTGTGTGAATAACACTCTTAAGTCATTTTGTGTGTTGTTGCTATGCTTTTGTGTGTGTGTCATTTCTCACCGCGGTAATATTAGATGCTCAGAGCAAGAGCTCCGTAAGTCAGGCCACGTAGTATAAAGTGTTACAATCAGTGTAGTGTAGGACCCAAACGCAGACAGAGACAATGGCTGAAGTGGAACAAAAAGGCTTTATTGCCAAAAAGCATTGATGTTGGCAGAGTGAATGAATGAATGAGCAGGCTGGAATGAGCAAAGCAGGCAGGCGGTGATCCTAGGCATAGAAAAAACACAGGATTAGAAAAACATGAACGAAGTCAGAACCATGAACAAGATTTCCAGAAGTACAAGCTACGAGGCCGAGACGAATATACCACTTGGGTTGAGTCAACGATCTGGCGTGGAATGACTGGAGAGCCGAGGTATTTATGCTGAGGTGGATGATGGGATGATTTGCAGCTGCGCATGTTGCTCAGGCGGGTTGATTGCCTCAGTGAGGGAGAGAGAGAGAGAGAGAGAGAGAGAGAGAGTCTGCCGGGTAAAAACTCACACACCCACATAGACAGCCAGACACGCCCACACTAGACAGACAGGGAACTGGGCACAAAGGGAAAAAGGGAAAAGACACACTAGGAAGGCTGAGTTCATGAATGGAGTCATAAACGGAATCATAACATAAAGAGCAATAAAGTCTGCATAGGGAGGAGGTTCGGGGTGAATGGATGGGTCATTTCACCCAGGAGACTGCTGTTAGTGTCCCGTGTGAAACTATAAGTCAACCTTTGACGTATTGACGTTGACTACTTAACTTACGTCTGTAACTTAATTTACGTAAGAAACATACTCATTTTAACCCAAACCGTGATCTTCTCCTGAACCTCACCAGGTAGTTTTGTTTGAATTCCCAGAGTTAACCACGTGTTTAAAACTGCGACCGTGCGTCTGTATCTGACCAGTTGGGGAATGAGAGCGGCATTACAGGAAATGACACTCGAAAAGCTAAAAATGTGTGACATGACACACAAAATGTCCCTTATTGTGTGGTTCAATATGGTAAATATGAGATGCTCAAAAGACATCAGCTCAACTCTCCCAAACACAGAACACAGACTGTAGTGGCAGCTGTATGTCCGATGTTCTTTGTTAGGTCAGAAGACTCAGATACTAAGAACAGAGCTACATTGATGTTGGCTCCATTAAAAGCCCGGCTCACTACCAGTCCCCCCCCCCCCCCCCCCCCGCCATCCCACCAGCACACCACCTCGCCAAGCATGTTTCACATGTAGAGCCACACAGTGCAGTCAGTGGTAACGCATGTCTTTATTGTCAGTGACAGAGAACGTTTTGTTCACTGTACGCTGCCTCTAGAGTTTCAGGCTGCAGGGGAACAAAAATGATCATTACACCAGAGCAGGGTAGAGTCTAATCATAGAAATAGAGTAAAAGCAGAACAGACATTCCAATTCGAAATCAACGTAGCACGATGTGAGCAGTTTTTATAATACACTTCTCTTTTATCACTCTACAACCAGTGGAGAGACCATGAAGATCAGGAGCATTTTTATAAAAAAAACAATGCTCCCGCTGCCTTGCCTACGTCTGTTCCATTTAAACTACTTACACTTTTATTTTATTTTTATTTATTTTATTTATTTTATTTATTTTATTTATTTTATTTATTTTGTTTATTTTGTTTATTTTATTTATTTTATTTTGGGATTTGAACCTGTCAACTGTGGTTTTAATTAAGGAACATTTTTTTAAAGGACCCCCAAAACCAGAAAAATCCCCCTGTGCCCGTGCCCCTCGTTGCACCCAATTATGTTGCAACGCCTTAACCTCAACCTAAACCTAAACTTAACATTAACCTTAACCACCGTGAGAGTTTCGCAAATAGTGGGGTACCATCTAGACACAACTGTTACAAAGAACAAGCAAGTCGCACACTCACTGGGACTCACGCACGTTGCCGCGACAGTGACAACAGCGTTGGCGTCTAGTGTGTGTGTGTGTGTGTGTGTGTGTGTGTGCTGTCCCTTTTACTCACACACCGACTGCGTCTCAATTCAGCAGCCTGTTCGGCGGTGTGACTACCTCTGCTGCCGGCTTAGCGGCAGAGCACAATGTGTTGCAAACGCTTCACAGCCTCACTGACGCGTGTTGTCACCATAACAACTAACATCAACTAGTCAAATGACCACAGCAAAAAGTTCAATGTTCGTTCTACTCCTATTCTATTTCTATGGGTCTAATGCATGCCACACACACACACACACACACGCTTGCACGCACGCGCACACACACACACACACACACACACACGCACACAAACATGCACACACAAACGTGCACAAATGATGAGAGAAATGAGCAGAAATGAATTCATATTATTTATTTATATTATTATTTATTTAATTTAATTAGATGTTCATTATTATGCACTGATTGTGGGAGAACTGGATCACCCAGATCGAACCCGTGCGTAACACAACAGTAGACAACACTGACTACTGAGGTGGCGCTGAGAGCTCAAGCCCTCGCATTCATTCAGAAGGAAAAAGTCAATTTTTCCTTCAAGATGAATGACACATTGAAGACGTTTTTTATCTATAGAATAAGTCCAATTATTCACTATATGTGGGATAAACCGGAGCTCCCGGAGAAAACCCATAAACCACTTTACCACCTCGTCATGGCGGTGAGCATAGAAGAGAAGCACCTGCATACCATGCAGCACCTCTGTCTCGGTGGTGCCATCAGGTGACCTTTGACGGCGAAGGCTATATGCTCTCCAACTGCCGTTTGACCCCCTTTCAAGGACACCAGCAGCCACGTCGCAGTGCCCCACGTCTTAATCAGGTCCCTGTAAATGGCCTTTTCGAGGTTTTCCAATGATTCTGGGCTGGAATCAAAAACGAGACCCTCGACTTCGGCCCACGTTTGATCAAAAAGGCGCTGGATGATGTCCTCGACGTTTGAAAGGGTCCAGGTCACTTTTGCCTTCTTGAAAATCCGCGTGACCAGCCTCTCCAAGATCACCTCGACGCAGTTTTTTTTTTGTTCGTTCCGCGCTCGCCGTGCAGAGTCATCACGACTCTTCGTCAAGGATACCGGGGCAGGCGGTGCAGCGATTGCCAAAGGTTTCTTGGCCCTGGGCTTGGTCCCCAGTATGGCGTGTCTCATATTGTCGACGAGGTCGTCGGACTGAAAGATCTGCCACCATCTGGCCAGACACAGGAAACCAAGCACCTTGCGCTGCAAGTCGGCGCGCATGTTGGCACGTATCACCGGCTCGGGGATGATCTCTGGCCCATGTGTGATGTGTGTGTAGAGGAGATCACTTAAGACCTTTGTGAACTCCAAGACTCGACCGGGGGGAATGTTTACGAGTGGAGCGCCGAGTCCCAGAAGATCGCGGTTTTCTGGTTGTTTCATCAGATCGTTAATCTTCTTTGTGAGAGACTTTGCCGACTCCCGACTGTGAACTTTGGAGCCCCGGTGGAATCTTTTCCTCATCTGTGCCACGATGCGATGGATGCACGTTTTGGCAAAGCACTTTGCCAAAAGCTTCTTAATTTTGCTTCTGATGCTTTTCTTGGAGCGTTTGCTCTTCTGCGCCGACGGAGTCTGTCTTACAGCATCTTCGGCGATACTCCGAGCGATTTCTTCCGCGACGTCTTCAATCTCCCGAGAGTTTTGAGACTGCAGCAGCGTGTACTCGGAGTCCGGCACGTCAACCAAGAGAGGTTCGGTGATGTCATTCAACTGCTTCTTGATGATGATTGTGACATGCGTGATGTCTTTCATCGCAATCACGACGTCCGACGAAGGCGTCGCCGCATGGCGGTCTTTGGCGTCTGAGGGTTCCGGTTCCACATCTGATTCTTCGCAGATGGTCCTCTGCTTGCGCGGTCGGGGCGAGAACACCGACTTCATCTTGCCGATGAACGCCTGGCACATTTTGCAGGCGTGCAGAATCATGTTGTTGAGTCTGCTGGGAGAAGTGAGGCGCTGAACAATGCCCTCGGGGCTGGAGAGGGCACTTCGGACGCTCTCCGAAACCTCTTCAGAGATCAATGTCGTCAAGCTTTTGGAGCTCGGACACTGAACCGAGACGTCGACGCCCAGAGCTTCGGCAAAACCCTGAGAGATTGTGTCGCCCAGATTGATTTGGACGTCGTCCTCAGACGCCAGGGTCGTGCCCCCGAGAGATTTCAGGAAAGCTTTTGTCAAGGCCGCTGTCATGTCCAACAGCAACTCTCCCATCATGGTCATAGTGGCGTCGTCGGGGCTGCCGGATTTCAAAAATCCCCACTGATCCGCCGTCATCCCCTTAAAGAAGGAGTTGAGCAGCTTGGAAACAACGCGACGGACGTTGAACTCGGGCATGATGGCTTCTGGCTGGGAAGTTCTTGATGATACCATGATGCTGATTTACGGTCAATTCTTGTCGATGCTTTGTGGTTTTTGGAGAGAAATTCACTGCTTCTCTCAGTAGATAGTCTGATGAGTGAAAATAATCGTTAGTTGCAGCCCCAATTATTATTAACTAACATGTAAGCTGCATTTAAATGTTGAGGCTAATTTGAACTGCTTCATATACTGTTGAGAGGTTTAATCTAAAGCAATGCATTCATCAAATTCATACCTCTTCCTCTTGAGACAACTGCTTCTCTCAGTCGATGTGCTTCGTCTGATCGAGTCTTCAGATTCAACTACAGTTGTGTGATTCTGGGACTCTCTCCTGAATGTCACTCCTTTATGATGTCACCGCTCCTTTAAGATGTCACAACTGATGTCACCACTCCTTTAATTCATCACAGTGTTCCATCTGGTGATGTCACGATGCAGTGATGATGTCACCACTGCTGTGATGTCACCCAAACACACAAACACACCCACACACACACGTGCACTCTGCACACACACACACACACACACACACACACACACACACACACACACACACACACGTGAACACATACACACACATGCACACTACACAGAAACGTGCACACAGGTGCGCACTACTCACACACGCGCTCACACTACACACACACACACACAAACATGCACACACGTGCACACTACACACACATACACACTACATACACACACGTGCACACACACACTAAGGTCTCGTTTGGGCCCTCACTGCATTATAAAATAAAAGCACAACATAATAAAAGCACAACATCAGCATAATCACTTTGCTGTATTAGATTGTTTTGTCCACCTTTACACCGTCACTGTGTGTGTTCTTTCCACCTTGAGTGATGGAGATGCTTTCCAGCTCTCTCACAGTCACTTGTTGACCTGGTAAACTCACCTGAACCTGTCTGCAGAATGTGGACAGCCGTGGTGTCCCTCACATTTATAGACTTATTGAATGAACTAATGTATGAGTTATCTTTACACTTAAAAACACACGTCCCCCCCACCCCTTAAAATAACCTCATTTATTGTCATTGAATAAGAGTGCATTCATGTTTCTAGTAAAACAATACACCATCATTGTGATATGTCTTGTACACCTTACAGTGAAGGTGTCAGTAAATAAATATCTAAACATAATAAATAAGGTTTAATGATCTTTAATTACAACAGTTCTGATCGGTCAGGAATAGGCGTGGTTTTGAATATTAATAGCTATTTCCAGACTGTGTGGGCTAAAACACACAAGAAGCCTGATTCTCCTTTACAATAATTCTCTACATGTTTACAGTCAGGCAGGTAAACTCATTCAAATTTGCAATAATTAAGATCAGTGTATATGATGGAAGAGAGTGTGCAAAACACACTTTCCTTTGTACTTTATTTTTTTACTTTATACAGATTCACTGAATCAGCAGAACCTCTGTCTGAGTTGAATATTTAAAGCAAATGATGAGAGAAATGAGCAGAAATGAATTCATATTATTTATTTATATTATTATTTATTTAATTTAATTAGATGTTCATTATTATGCACTGATTGTGGGAGAACTGGATCACCCAGATCGAACCCGTGCGTAACACAACAGTAGACAACACTGACTACTGAGGTGGCGCTGAGAGCTCAAGCCCTCGCATTCATTCAGAAGGAAAAAGTCAATTTTTCCTTCAAGATGAATGACACATTGAAGACGTTTTTTATCTATAGAATAAGTCCAATTATTCACTATATGTGGGATAAACCGGAGCTCCCGGAGAAAACCCATAAACCACTTTACCACCTCGTCATGGCGGCGAGCATAGAAGAAAAGCACCTGCATACCATGCAGCACCTCTGTCTCGGTGGTACCATCAGGTGACCTTTGACGGCGAAGGCTATATGCTCTCCAACTGCCGTTTGACCCCCTTTCAAGGACACCAGCAGCCACGTCGCAGTGCCCCACGTCTTAATCAGGTCCCGGTAAATGGCCTTTTCGAGGTTTTCCAATGATTCTGGGCTGGAATCGAAATCGAGACCCTCGACTTCGGCCCAGGTTTGATCAAAAAGGCGCTGGATGATGTCCTCGACGTTTGAAAGGGTCCAGGTCACTTTTGCCTTCTTAAAGATCCGCGTGACCAGCCTCTCCAAGATCACCTCGACGCAGTTTTTTTTTTGTTCGTTCCGCGCTCGCCGTGCAGAGTCATCACGACTCTTCGTCAAGGATACCGGGGCAGGCGGTGCAGCGATTGCCAAAGGTTTCTTGGCCCTGGGCTTGGTCCCCAGTATGGCGTGTCTCATATTGTCGACGAGGTCGTCGGACTGAAAGATCTGCCACCATCTGGCCAGACACAGGAAACCGAGCACCTTGCGCTGCAAGTCGGCGCGCATGTTGGCACGTATCACCGGCTCGGGGATGATCTCTGGCCCATGTGTGATGTGTGTGTAGAGGAGATCACTTAAGACCTTTGTGAACTCCAAGACTCGACCGGGGGGAATGTTTACGAGTGGAGCGCCGAGTCCCAGAAGATCGCGGTTTTCTGGTTGTTTCATCAGATCGTTAATCTTCTTTGTGAGAGACTTTGCCGACTCCCGACTGTGAACTTTGGAGCCCCGGTGGAATCTTTTCCTCATCTGTGCCACGATGCGATGGATGCACGTTTTGGCAAAGCACTTTGCCAAAAGCTTCTTAATTTTGCTTCTGATGCTTTTCTTGGAGCGTTTGCTCTTCTGCGCCGACGGAGTCTGTCTTACAGCATCTTCGGCGATACTCCGAGCGATTTCTTCCGCGACGTCTTCAATCTCCCGAGAGTTTTGAGACTGCAGCAGCGTGTACTCGGAGTCCGGAACGTCAACCAAGAGAGGTTCGGTGATGTCGTTCAACTGCTTCTTGATGATGATTGTGACATGCGTGATGTCTTTCATCGCAATCACGACGTCCGACGAAGGCGTCGCCGCATGGCGGTCTTTGGCGTCTGAGGGTTCCGGTTCCACATCTGATTCCTCGCAGATGGTCCTCTGCTTGCGCAATCGGGGCGAGAACACCGACTTCATCTTGCCGATGAACGCCTGGCACATTTTGCAGGCGTGCAGAATCATGTTGTTGAGTCTGCTGGGAGGAGTGAGGCGCTGAACAATGCCCTCGGGGCTGGAGAGGGCACTTCGGACGCTCTCCGAAACCTCTTCAGAGATCAATGTCGTCAAGCTTTTGGAGCTCGGACACTGAACCGAGACGTCGACGCCCAGAGCTTCGGCAAAACCCTGAGAGATTGTGTCGCCCAGATTGATTTGGACGTCGTCCTCAGACGCCAGGGTCGTGCTCCCGATAGATTTCAGGAACGCTTTTGTCAAGGCCGCTGTCATGTCCAACAGCAACTCTCCCATCATGGTCATAGTGGCGTCGTCGGGGCTGCCGGATTTCAAAAATCCCCACTGATCCGCCGTCATCCCCTTAAAGAAGGAGTTGAGCAGCTTGGAAACAACGCGACGGACGTTTAACTCTGGCATGATGGCTTCTGGCTGGGAAGTTCTTGATGATACCATGATGCTGATTTACGGTCAATTCTTGTCGATGCTTCGTGGTTTTTGGAGAGAAATTCACTGCTTCTCTCAGTAGATAGTCTGATGAGTGAAAATAATCGTTAGTTGCAGCCCTGATTATTATTAACTAACATGTAAGCTGCATTTAAATGTTGAGGCTAATTTTAACTGCTTCATATACTGTTGGGAGGTTTAATCTAAAGCAATGCATTCATAAAATTCATAAAATTCATACCTCTTCCTCTTGAGACAACTGCTTCTCTCAGTCGATGTGTTTCGTCTGATCGAGTCTTCAGATTCAACTACAGTTGTGTGATTCTGGGACTCTCTCCTGAATGTCACTCCTTTATGATGTCACCGCTCCTTTAAGATGTCACAACTGATGTCACCACTCCTTTAATTCATCACAGTGTTCCATCTAGTGATGTCACGATGCAGTGATGATGTCACGATGCAGTGATGATGTCACGATGCAGTGATGATGTCACCACTGCTGTGATGTCACCCAAACACACACACACACACACACACACACACACACACACACACACACACACACACATTAACTGGAGAGTGACACAACATGACAGGATATGAATAGTTTTTTAATGACATAGAATGACTTTAACTTATGTATGTATGTACAGTGTGCACAAAACACTGTGTATGTAACTGACACATTTTCCTGTTTGATTTTAAGTTACCTGTCACCCAGCCTACTAGTGTCTGATTTTCCCTCCTCTTCTCCTGGACTGTATCATTTATATTCTTTGAATTTATTTATTATGCTGAGTATACTGTAATGAGATTCTCTCTGTGCACGTGTGTTTCCTGTGTGTCTGGCTGTATCTGATCAGAGTGTCTCTCCTTCATCCTTCCAGATGAGATCATGCAGCAGGAGATCCGGCCCTTGCTGGCTGTGGACATCATTGAGCAGCTTCATCGCCAGTTTGCCTTGCTCTCAGGTATGTTACAAGACTCCACCATCCCACCATGCTGCTGTCCACACCTGGACGTTGTGACCCTACATGTATGTATTTAAATGGAGGGCTGGGAAACATGAATACTGGCAGTCAAACTTCTATCAAGATAGTAAGTTATTATTGGGAAACAAGATTTTTGAGCTGTGGAATTTGGAATTTAAGAGCTGTGTGGTACATGACATATGGAAACATGTGTGATGTTTATTTGAAATATAAAAAAAAAAAATCTGAATGTATCCAGAGAACTAACTTAACTCAACTAACTGTAGGGGAAATTAACTCGATTTGAGGAACTAGAACTAATCAGCCTAGAATTATTAAGGAGCTAAACACTTTAACTATTCATCCAGCGATATAATCTCTCTGTCAGCATAATAACATTAATAAACAGTTTCTCTTAGTGATCAATCAAGAGGGTCTATGACACAATACAGCTTTGTGAATTAACTAACTGAAACTCAAATAGAGCAAAGAAAAAGTAATCAGGTAGGCTATGCTTAAAGTGACTGAAAGTAAGTTATAGAAAACCACGGCAACAACTTTATATTTAAAACATGTATTACTAACACCACTAATAAAACACCAAGTACACACCAACTACAACGCTACGGTGAAAGTACGACTGGGGAAGTGATTAAATGAATAAACCAAATGAAAATACTGACCGTCACTAGAAGCAGCTGGGGTAAAGCGCTGTTAAAGCTGCAGTAGGCAGTATATTTTTGGCATCATTGGGCAAAAATTCCATAATAACCTTTCAGCATATTGTAATTCAAGTGTTCTGAGAGATAATTAGACTTCTGCTCCTCCTCATGGCTCTGTTTTCAGGCTTTAGAAAATCTAGCCCGTGACGGGAGACTTTGACCAATCACAGGTCATTTCAGCGAGAGAGCGGTCCTATTGGCTGTGCTCCGGTCATGTGACCGGAACTTGGCGTTCCTTCAACAGATTTCACAATGACGGGCGGCGTCACAAACTTTATCATTTTACAGCTAAACCGTGCACTACAAGATGATTCTGAAAACATCTGAGGATAGAAATAGGCATAAACGTAACATAATATTGATTCATATTTGATCAGCGCGGCCTAGTTTGACCGTTTGGTCGGAGTTCGCGAGTGATTGACAGCCGGCTGTCATAGATGGCAGCCGGACAGCGGACCTCAGATCAGCTCTTACTGCTTGTTTTCCTCCGGTCTGTGAAATATTGCAGATGCCGTTAGGAGCACCGGAGGACACAGAGGCACATGGCTTTTTTCATGTTACCTGTTTTATGAACTACTGTCACGATATAGCAACCGTTTTATAAAAATAACTTTTTTTTAATCATATTTGTTCCAATCTCGCCTACTTCAGCTTTAAGTTGATAATGAGGCCACTTATTTATTATATATAAATTAGAATTAAGCCAGTTAGCAGAGAGTCAGCATTATACCTGTCTGTGGCTGGCAGCTTCAATCCATGCAGCAGTGGCTCACATATCTTGACTTTGTGTATGGGTGTAGATCAGAGAACACTGGTTCCTGCCTCGCAACCACTCTAACCCTACCTGGTAAACGCCCATGTCTTTAAACTCCAACATGTAACATAGGCTTATAGTTTCTGTTATAAACCTGTCGTTCCCAAGCCCAGGGAAAGATAACCCCTGGTAACATCATCACTATATTGTTCACTATTTTGTCAGACGTGTCAGTCTCAGCTCCAGAGACTGACACAGACTGTGTTCACAGACTGAATAAGTAATGTGCAAAATTGGTGGAGTTGCCCTGAAACAACACACCAGCCACATCTAATCTGTTTATATTGAATGTTACCACACACCCCAGTCTCCCCTACTATATAGGGTCTTTTAGTGTCTACTGTAAGACTCTACTGTATTGTCCCTTGTACCATATGGTACAGTAGTAAGACCCTCCCCTCCCCTAGTCTATAAAGTCTGTTACAACAGGCTCTGCTCCTCCCTACTGTGAACCATAAGGTGCCAAAAAACGTCATTAACTCCCTCCCTCGTCTCTCCTCCACCTCCGTAGCGCTCCATAAATGGCAACAAGGCTCTGATCCACCTCTAATGGTATTTAAGATTACTACCGACGTCTTCTTATTCACAGAGACGCTCCTGCTGTCTCCCGCTGTCTCCCGCTGTCTCCCGCTGTCTCCCGCTGTCTCCTCCTTCTCCCCTTTAAGCTCATAATGGAAGTGAAACTGTTTCACTTTTATTCCTTCTGATACCTGTTGTATCATCAACACAGGTCACCGGAGGAAGTCAAGTCAAACTTTATTTGTATAGCACATTTAAAAACAACCGCAGTTGACCAAAGTGCTGAACTTGTACTTAATGAAAATGAATACAAAGCAAACAACAATAAGAACAGAGTAAAAACAATAACCATAATGTGCACATAACAGCAGAAAAAGAGCCGCAGCACTACAGAAAATAAACTTAATTAAAAACACCAGCGAGAAAAGATGGGTCTTCAGCAGCGACTTCTGTGGTCTCAGCAGTTTTAATATGAAGCTGTTCCAGAGATTAGGGGCGGCCGCCGCAAAAGGCTCGGTCGCCTCTGTTTTTGAGTCTAGTTCTGGGAACATCCAGGAGCAACTGATATAGGTCGACCTCAGTGCTCTGACCTGAGTACGGAGGTGCAATAGTTCTGAAAGATAAGGTGGTGCCAGCCCATTTAAAACCTTAAAAAAAGCCAAAAAATCGTCAAATCAATCCGGAAACGGATGGGAAGCCGGTGGAGGGAGGCCAGAACTGGTGATCACGTTTTCTTTTTCCAGTCAGAAGGGCGAGCAGCTGCATTCTGTAACTGCAGCCAGCGAAGAGACGACCGTTGTAACCCCACATATAAAGAATTACAGTAGTCTAACCGAGAGGTAATAAAAGCATTATGGGTAACTCTCAAGATCCCTGGGAGACAGAAAGGCCTTTACCTTAGCCTTAGCCAAAAGCCCACCTCCCCCCCGGCACACAGTCTGGGTGCCCTCAGACTTTCCAGATGTGTTGTGGCACAGCAGCCTGCATGGTTCTCCGGGGATGCTTCTCATTCCTTCTCTCAGTCCTCCTCACAGCAGCCAAAATAACAACTGTTTTCACAAATCCCCGTCTCAGCAGTACTTGCCCTCGGAGTTACATAAGTTTAACACTGTGGGCCTGCTTTACTGCCTTCACCACATGCGTGTGTCTACTGCGAGTGTGTGTGTGCCTTCTCAGTAGGAAGTGGGCTGGTATTTTGGTGTTTTTCTTTATATAATTGTGTCACATGTGAACTAGAACCATTCTTCACCTATACAGTGGTAAAGTGATCCTATGTGATGCCTCCTGGTGTCTTCAGGTTACTTTTTAACTTTCTGCAGGTGGTGCTCTTTTCTTAATCCGTTCTGCCGTGGTGGCTCTCACTTTCCTCTTTGCCAAAGACAAAGCCCGTCACTGTTTTTAGTCCCAGACTCCACAGCCAATGTAAAAGCATTCATAAAAGAGAGTCTTCCTTACAAATGACACACAGGTCCACACAGGGTAGAGGTTTCTCAAATCTGTGTTAACTTATTTTTTTGGCCACTTGGGGGCAGCACAACCAGCTAAAAGCACAATAATGGAACACCTTTACTCACTTTACCCCTGAGAGTTGATATGACTAACCTGTTAGTATCCAGCAGACATGGAGCAACATTAGCATTCATTTTGAGTCGTGCCTCTGGGCCACCTGATGAATGCCAGTTCAATATTGACTCCCCTCTCCTCTCAGCTCTGTTTTGTTTCATTTGACCCATTTTTCATATTTAAGTTGAATTTTTGCACATACATAACACCACACAAAATACAGTTAATGACAAAAAAACAAAACAAGAAATGTGCCAGGAAAAACAATAACAAAAAAGGAAGACAGAACTAAACTAACATAATTTTAAAAAATACAACAAAAGTTAAGCAACAACAAGAAGCACACGAAATGAGCAGAAAAACTAACCAAACACTGGAAAACAATCCAATAAAAACAGTGAAATACATACAAAAAAAACAGTACAGAAGAAAAGAAAATATATCTAAACATATCAAAAGATAATAAGACATCATGAATTAAATGTAATGATAACTTCCTTTTAAAATTTTCCAAGGATAACGAGCTCTTGATAACATTTATTTTGGTGTTCCATATTTGTACACCACGATATCTGAGGGAGTACTGGCCATGTTCTGTTTTTTAAAAAGGCAGGTGAAGATGATTAACCTGTCTAGTATTATGTGAATGAATTAGATTTAAAGACACATATCTGATGAATATTTATGTCATAAACTGAAAGAATGTTCACGCACCTGAACAGTGGAGCGGAAGCCTCCTTAGACAAAGTTGCCAATCTTACAAATCGTTTTTGCAACAAGTAAAGATGATAAAGATCGGAGGGGGTATGTATTTGCCCAAACAATATTACCATAAATCAAATATAGGGATAAACCATGGAATAATATAAGGTTAATAAACAAGAAACATTTACGAAACTTCTTAGTTTGACTTCAAAGTTTTTTTTACAAATAAAATGTTTATGTTTTTTAATTTTTCATCAACTAAAATGCCTAAAAAACGAGTGTGAGAGACTTGAGAAATTTATTTCCCATCAACTGACACTCTCGCATAATCCCTAACATACCTCCTGCCCCTTCCCGCAAATATTAAGAAAACAAGGTTTCCTACTAATCTGATTAGAAATACCAGTACAAGGGTTTTCTTTTTTTGTTGCTTTGAATAAAAACGTGTTCCCTCTTCTGCTGAGGCAAATAAAAACCCTGCATGGTTAAAATGTAATATAATGGAGCCTGTGATATATTCTGGTCACCTTGCTGGGACTATATAGGTCCATATGACACAACACTTTCCTACCAAGCCTTTCCAACACCAATAAGACATGACACACACTCTCCACTCCTCCTGCAGCATGTTACTGTACGTAGAGAGACTTCACCATCTTCAGCAAGATGTGAGGTTGAAAGACGTCCGACGAGACTGTGGGTGACAGAGCAGAGAAAATTAAACCTGTTTTGTGTCAAAATTACTTCCAGATACTTCACTGCACTTCACATGTGTTGTTCTAAAAATGACACACACATCCTGAGTGTTCTCTCCACAAGTACCACAGTGTTTGAGGTGCTGCGGGATGTTTAGCTCAACGCTGCCATCTTGTGGTTGGTCTGCGGAGGCAGAAAAGTCAGACGGCTTCAACTATAAAGAGATGAATAGTTTTGGTTTCCTTATGGGTTGAACTTAAAGACAAGAAAGGTGGTACATTATGTTCATGCAAAATACATTTATTATACTTTTTGAGATAAGGACAATCAGTACAAAGTGGTTTCAGACACCATAGATTAAAATCAAACTGAGATGAGGTATAAAATGATGTACGACAAGACATCAGGTATATAACATCATATAGCTTCAATGAAGAGCTGGAAGAAGCTGAATATGCAATAAATGTGGTACTGTCAGACTGTGTGAGGCTGTAAGGCTGAGTTAATACTTAAAGGGGACATATCGTGCTCATTTTCAGGTTCATGTTTGTATTTTGGGTTTCTACTAGAACCTGTTTACCTGCTGTAATGTTGAAAAAACACATTATTTTTCTCATACTGTCTGTCTGAATATACCCGTATTCATGCTCTGTCTGAAAAGCTCCGTTTTAGTGCATTTCAACGGAATTGCGTTGCTAGGAAACAGCTTGGGTCCATGTTTACATCCTGTCAGCTGATGTCATTCACATACACTGCAACATGAAATAAACTGGGACACATTTAATATGTTTACGTTTAAAACTGTGAAATGGTCTAAATATTGTATATTTTTGACATCACAAATGGACAGAAATCCTAACGGCTTGTTTCAAACGCACAGTTTCTGAATACGGGCTGTGTGTATTTCTCCGTATATTGAGCGTTTTGAAACTTTCACAGTATTTATTTATCACTTAAACCCAATTTATAATATAAAAGACATGATCAAATCTCACTTTTTGCAATATGGGACCTTTAATGTGTGTGGTGTTTTTGTGTTGCAGGAGGGCGAGGGAAAGATGGCGCCCCCATCATCGTCTTCCCAGAGTTCTCAGGCTTCAGTGAAGTTCCGGAGGAAGACTTCCTCAACGTTGTTACTTACTTAACCAGCATACCCAGGTACACACACATATGTACATACACATTAAACTCCATTTTCACTGTGGTTCTCCTCATGTGGTCAGACTTTTCAAGTTATCCATCAGCCAAAAGAAGGGCTCACTTTGCTCACTGGGCCCATATTAAGGGCCCCTTTTTAGCCCTCTGTCTGTACAATGTGTAGTTTTTCTATACTGACCCCGGAAATTCTAGTACTTTGAATTAGTGCAATACTTTAGGAATACTCAACATTAAAACACAAAACTGATATATTGAAAGACTTCTAATGTTTTTCTACCAACGGTGATGAACTTCTTGGTGTATTTTACATAAAATATACAAGATGTTTGTGCTCCTCGGCTGAGCTCTGCATGTTCACCGTCAGTAAGCAAAGTAGAGGATTTGATTTGACACGGCTACACAGACACAAACACAGACACAAACACACACACACACACACACACACATACATGCACAAAGCAGCAGTCAATTTAACGTGTCTTCTTCTCACCTCCTGTCTCCAGCCTGGACGCTGCCAGTATCGGCTTCATCATCATCATCGACCGGCGGAAGGACAAATGGAGCTCAGTGAAGGCCTCGCTATCCCGGATCGCTGTAAGTTCTCCAAGACACATTGGTATTCAAATCATCATATAAATACATATATACAGTAGGTACTGTATGTACATATACGTAAAGATATTTATATCTAATACTGTAAACAAGCACCATTTCAAGTGCAATCAAATAAACCACCAACAGAGGTAATTTGCAGAAATACTTTGTATTTAATCCTGCAGTTGGAACTATAAATACAATATTTATGCATCTTCTGTGTGCGCTTGGATGGTAAAAGCAGGTATGGGTGAGGCCTTTCTCCTGAGAAAAAAAATGATAATACTCCGCAAGAGTGCGACCATCAGAACTGCGCCAGGATGAACCAGGATGAAAGCCCATCCACCTCCCCTCCCACCCGCCCTGTGTTTCCCTTTCACTCTTTAAACTACGTCACCACAGCACCTTCCCTGAGTGTTTATCATTGATGTAGATGGGTTTACATTGTAGTTCATGGAACGCCCGGTGCATTTCATACCGGCGCTAAAGGGTGCCTTGTGTGGCGATATCACAAAGCATTGGTGTTTTGACACCCTTGGAATGAGAGCGGGCTGAACATGCACACACACATGCACACACACATGCACACACGCATGCACACACACACAATTTTGTGTAGCAGTATTTCTCTTTAATAATTATCAGTAATCTGACACTATTCAACGTTGCTCTACTAACAAGCATGCAGTCATCATTAGACACAACGATTTCATCAAGACGATGACACATAGATTTAAAATGAGTCACCGTGGTGATGATTTGCAGTTTTAAAATAGACGTTAATCTTGAGCTACAAGGCCGCGGCTAATCAATGACTCAGTTCATGTGCTTGTTAATGACAAATGACGAGCGGTATGATTCGTGTCTTATGAAGCAGCAGTGTTTACTACATGTGACCCGTCACTGATGTATGATTTTTTTAGAATAAACTGCTGTAATAATTTGGTCCTTTTAATGGACAGACATATACATATGCATGCACATGTCTGTCTCTGTACCGGCTGGTTGGTGTAGCCTGGCTAAAGCAAATTACTGAATGAATGAGTGAATGAAATGATGGGATGGCTTATAGAGTTGTAAAGTAAATTCACATGTTGTTGTGTTATATAGGGGGCGTTTCCAGGAAACCTGCAGCTGGTGTTGGTGCTGAGGCCGTCCAGGTTCTTCCAGAGGGCGATAGCAGACATTGGGATCAAGCTGCACAAGGATGACTTTAAAATGAAGGTACCGGTAAGCATGCTTCAGTACCAACCAAATAAACTCCATCAGCTGCAATCATTGGGAAACAAGTAGAAATGGTGGTTCATTAAAGACGTGAGGTTTTTAACTGAATGCACGACGAATAAACGATGCATGAAATACAATATTTCTATACATGTCAACCCAACTGGATTAGACATTTGCTTGTGTCAGGAACCAAACTGGTAAATGTTTTGACATTACATCTTCATGAGGTATACTCAGCATGTGACCAAGAAGGTCCACCTGATCGGACACAGGTGTGAATCCCAGGTTGACATACATATAAGTACATCAATACAATCATCAAATTATTTACAATGTTTAGAACTCCAAACTCTTATATATCAGTAGCAAAACAATCGATTGGAGCCTTACAAGCAAGATCCTGTCAATATACAGCAGTGTGATAATAAATCCATCTCACCTAAGCACATGGTACAACTGTGGTTCACTAAAAAAAAACATTCAAAAAACAGTGTAATAATGAAGTGCAGTAAATTAACAAACATCAGTACGCATGAGTAACCCGAAGAACTGGACATTACAAAAAAGATCTAATATCAAAATCCTTGTTGAGTCTCTGAGGAGATTCAGGGTAGACATTCCCACGATCTCAGCCCCTACGGGGGAGTGATTGATAGAATGCATCTCTTCAATGCTCCTCAGGGGCATCATAACCATAAATGTTATAGATTATAGATCTATATTAATAGCAAAAACATAACAGGAAATGAGCAACAGGAGCCATAAAGCAGTATCCTGTTGCACCCCTAAATCACAACCCTTGGATTCTTTGTCAGACTGTGTTTAAAGACAGCAGCGCTGGGTTCAATTGATTTTAAGTTCAGGATATAGAACTGCCTCGGAACTGTCTCAATGAACAGGATATAAAACGTGTTATTTTAGTGCCATTTCAATTGTAAATGGTTTGAATTTAAACAGGTACTCCAGTGACTTAGTATTTCACTTTGTTAAAGTTGGGGGATTCACAAGAGACAGAGTTCAAAAGAACGGTCGAAATTGACGCAGCAGAGGCTGATACATCTTGACATTTAGTCCCTAGTATGAGATTCCAAAAAGACTGCATCCTGCTCTTCCCATAATGTGGGTGTGGGGGAGTGGAGGACACAGGGGAAAACACAGGAAACCACTGCAGCTCAGCACTGAACATTAATAAAAAAATGATCATAAATCCCTCAATAATCCCACATTAAGACACCAAGACCTTGAGGAACAACATAGAAAGAGCAATGCTGTGATTTGGAGATTTCTGCAAGAATTGCATTTTTTGGCGATTAGATGGCGAGCACTTCTGTTGTGTAAACTGCTCAGAAACCCCCTTATTGTCAATCTAGCTAGGAAAGCCATCCATTCTCTGAATGCTCTAGGTCTGTAGTTTGTGATTGTAAAGTTTCATGAGGCTGTGATTATCCTAGAGGTCACCACAGGTCATTTTATACAGTGAGGTCAAGTTTCAAAAAATGGTCTCACTACAATGAAATGGCTACTATGGGGACTAACATCATCACACGTGAATACAGTTGGGCTCATTGGATCCACAAGAGTCTCAGCTTTATAGTAATACCCAATTTATGTAATTCCAAGACTGTTTATGGACCCCAGTATGCAGAAATATTCAAACACATCATTTTAGAACAGGAGACAATAACACATTTATACTGCATTCAAATCACTGCATGTGATTATCATAAAGTGGGCATGTCTGTGAAGGGGAGACTCGTGGGTACCCATAGAACCCATTTTCATCCACATATCTTGAGGTCAGAGGTCAAGGGACCCCTTTGAAAATGGCCGTGCCAGTTTTTCCTCACCAAACTTTTGCCTGATTTTGGAGTGTTACTGAGCCTCCTTCCCGACAGGCTAGCTTTACATAATACTTTAATTTGATTCCTTTCATTTCATATGATATCTGAACATTCTCTCTAGCTCTAAAACTCAACCCGCTACAGTCTCTGAAAGACAGTTAAAGTCGTCCGGGACCGCCCGGGTCTCAGGGGGTCAAAGAGACACAGACTAGACATTTCTCTGTAATTTAGAGTTTGCTACTGAACCGCAATTACAATAGTCTCACTTTTACATAATTTAGGTCCCGATTAAGCACCTGAAGTGATGCATTGAATGTGTTTGCAGATTGTGATGCTGAACTCTCTGTCGGACCTGCACGGCTACGTGGATAAAGGCCAGCTGACTCGGGAGCTAGGAGGAAGCCTGGAGTACTGTCACAGTCAGTGGATACACCACCGAACTGTGAGTCAACACACAGTAACACCGTATACCTTCATTTTAATGCTAGTGATTGGCAATTTCCAAAATTAAGTTGCATTCTAGGATGCTGGAGGTTCACGCGTGGATCTTTTTTTTCTCTCTCTAGGCCATAGAGAACTTTGCCATGACAGTGAAAACCACAGCCCAGATGTTACAGACGTTTGGGACAGACCTGGCAGAGACGGAGCTGCCCAATGACGTCCAGTGCACCAAAGACCTGCTCACAGCACACACCGACAAACACAACAACCTCAAGGTGATTTAGTACATGTAATACACCGACACGTACTAACACGGACAAAGACATTCATGCTGGTTGGGGTGAAACTGATTTGTAACTGTGGAGCTCCAAAACAAATCACAGCTTATGAATGCCACCTCATAAAGTTGAAACCAGGCGGTGATAACATGGTGATAAGTTTCCTGGTAACGAGCCAAATAAAACAAATGCTGACTTGCTAGAGAGGGATTGAGAGTTACATTAGTGCCTGGTCACACCAGAAAGGGACAGAGCGAAGAAAGTGAAAGTGGTGGTGGAAGCTTGGTGACCTTGTAACGACTCGGAGCTCATGCACGGTTGTGGCTAAGTTAGTTTGTGACAAAATGGATAAGAAAAGGAAAAAGCTCTTTTCACGTATAGCTTCTCATTTGGCAGAGTATAAAAAGTTTGCACTACTGGGTGCAATACCTGTCATGGTGTGTGTGATGGTATGGACCATTATGTACGTGGACTGTGTATGTGTTGAAACATCTGTTTCTGTGAAACTGTTTCCCTGTCTTATGTGGAATCCAGGAATAGTCCAGGACATAGTTCCCCACGGGGACAATAAAAGTATATCTTATCTTATCTTATGTTATACATTACAGTTAATGGAATGCAGGTGTGTTTCATACCGGCGCTAAAGGGTGCCTTGTGCGGTGGTATCACACGCCGACGGCCGTGACAAAGGATTGGTATTTGACGCTCTGGGAATGAGAACGGGCTGGTTCCGTAGTATAAAAAGCTGGTGGATCAAACAAACACAGGACTTTCACTCAGGGGACCGCTTTGTGAAACCAAAAGTCAACGTTGACTTATTTTACCTTACTTTTGTTCCTTTACTTACGTAACATATGTAGTTATTTTAACCCAAACCATGATCTTTTCCTGAACCTAAGTCATTACAAGTCGTTTTGTTGCCTAAACCTAAAGTTGTTTTGCTTTAATTGACAACGTTAAGTTTCACTTTGACCACGTGGTAGGTGCAGTTTGGCCAATCTGAAGCATTACAATGGTTGTGATAACAAGTGATAACGCCCGTTCAATCAGCTGATAACATTCAAAATGGGTGCTCTGTTGTTTTTCACGAGCACTTGCAGTTGCGTTTGGCGTTGAGCACGTAATTGACACACTCAGTTCCAAGGGCAGTGGTACACATTTCAGTCAGTTCTTGTAAAGTTATCATAGACAACAGGAAAGCCTTTGATGCGATGGTCATCTTGTTCTCCATTTTGTTTCAAATACTTTTACATAGCTAAATTGGATAAGAAAAACGACTGTGTTTCCATTTCCCGAGGGAATCGGAATAGGCGCAATTTGAGGTCATTTTGTTTCTCTCCACGTTGTCATTTCCATGCATCAGAGAACAATTGTGTGAAGTTGAACCTATCTCAACTTCCCTTAACTTTTTGAATCTGGTGTGCGGCACCAGCATGTTCTACAACCCTGTCGCATCTCCAGTGTTTGAATCTGTACGCGTGAACAGAGGTCACAGTACAACATCAGGAACATTAGCTATGAATGCCTTTGGCTGTTATGAGCTGCAAGTTGCAGCAGCCCCTCGACAATATCCTGCATCGCTTCCCTTGTTTAGAAGTCTGCCAGCTCTGCCTGCTGACTATGTAATAGTTGTAAATAGGACCTTACACAAACAAACACGTGCCTGCTGTTTTACAGATAATATTAATTTTATTTTCCGATGCTTGTATGTCTCTAAACCAGGATGAACTGAAGCTGGCGTTGAAGCAGGGCACCACCTTGTTAGGTTGTATCAAGGAGCAGGCGGCCAAGTCAGAGAACCACAAACTCAACCCGGACGAGCTGGAGAACCAAACCACTGTGGAAAGGTGACAAAGCTTTTCTTCTATATTTTATTATGCATCTCAGCCTATGATATATTATGGCAATGCAGTCCTATAGTGACTCTCAGTGTGTTTGTAATGAAGTTCCTGTTGTGTGTTTCAGGCTCCTAGCCCAGCTGGATGAGACAGAGAACGCCTTTGAACAGTTCTGGTGTAAACACCATCTGAAACTGGAGCAGTGCCTGCAGCTACGTCACTTTGAACAGGACTTCAGAGAGGTACGGTATATCTGTAGATCTGTTTGTCTCTCTGTCTGCCTGGCTGCCTTTGGCCTGGGTCTCCTCTTGAGACAGCTTCAGAAGACTTCAGCTGTAAAGTCACACTTTGAAAAACATATCCAACCCCTGTGCCTCTGATGTCCTTAGAGGACAAAAAAACGGTGTGTGTGTGTGTGTGTGTGTGTGTGTGTGTGTGTGTGTGACGGCCATAAATGATATATTTTTAATTTTTTTTTAACCAACATCAGTGCTGATCATAACTACACAATATCAGGGCTGTCAACATTAACGCGATAATAACGCGGTAACAAAAAATTATTTTAATGCCACAAATTTCTTTCACGCAATCGATCTTTCGGAGGTTGTAGCTGGCTCAGTTTTAAAACTAGAGTGAAGATACTGGTATCATATGAAACTAGAAAATGTGAGGAATCCATTGGTACCAACGATGTTGCATCTATAATGTCAGGAAAGATGTTAAATAACCCTCCAAACAATTTTCGGGAGGAAAAACTGGCATCGACATTTTCTCTGACCTCAAGATATGTGACTGAAAATGGGTTCTATGGGTACCCACGAGTCTCCCCTTAACAGAAATGCCCACTTTATGATAATCACATGCAGTTTGGGGCAAGTCATAGTCAAGTCAGCACACTGACACACTGACAGCTGTTGTTGCCTGTTGGGCTGCAGTTTACCATGTTATGATTTGAGCATATTTTTATGCTAAATGCAGTACCTGTGAGGGTTTCTGGACAATATCTGTCATTGTTTTGTGTTGTTAATTGATTTACAATAATAAATATATACATAGAGTTGCATAAAGCAGCATATTTGTCCACTCCCATGTTGATAAGAGTATTAAATACTTGACAAATCTCCCTTTAAGGTACATTTTGAAGGGATAAAAAAATGTGCGATTAATCGCGATTAAATATTGTAATCGATTGACAGCCCTAGTATTTATGTATTCCTTTTATTAACATTCAAATTTATTTATTTATTTTTGAATTTATTTTCTATTTACCTTAAATTAATAAATTAATTTATAAATTATTAAATTGTATATATTTATTTATTTTCCTTTTGCATTTTCTTCCCTATTTATTTCCCCAAACTTATTTATTTCTGTATTCTTCTTATGAAAATTAGGACAATATTCTGGAAAATATTTGTCATTGTTTTGTGTTGTTACTTGATTTACAATAATAAATATATACATACATTTGCATAAAGCAGCATATTTGTCCACTCCCATGTTGATAAGAAATGAATCATAATGCTAGGAGGATTTTTTCGTCTGGGATATGTCAGTGATTAACAGCAGGTGTTTGATGCATTGCATAGTACCACAATGATGGAAACCAGGAGAATAGCATGTATTAGCCCCAAACTGGGCAAACAGGAGAAAATGGCTCAGTCTGGTGGGAAATAGTAAAAAGTCCAAAGTTGAAGCCAGGGCTCTAGATTAAAGCCTGATATAATAGATGCTGTAACGGCCGTGGGATCAAACATGATGGTTTTAATGGGTTTCAGTGTTGTGTCCTTAAAGGGTCTGAGTGTCTGTGTTTTGGCTGTGTATGCAAGCTAAAATGATCGAAAAATAAAAAATAAATAAGCCAAAAATGTGTGGTGGGTTAAGAAAACACTGAGCAAACTGAGTCAGTTTGGACGTTGCTTCACGTCCTGCAGGACACCTCCTGTTCTAAAAGGTTCTGTGCTACGTCTCTTATTGCATTATGTTTCATTTCTAACATTCGATATGATCATTTGAAGAGAAATATTATCACAGTGTGGATGAGTGGGTAACATCATGGTTTTCTCTGTGTCTGCTTCTGTCTCCCTCTCCAGGTCAAAGTGTCTCTGGACAGTCTGATGGACAGTCTAACCAGCCTGTTAGATATCGGGGATTGTGTGGCCAGAGTTGAACACCTGCTGAAGGACCTGAAAACACTGGAGGAGAAGGCTCTGGTCAGTCAACACACACACACATCTACGACAGTACTCTATTGTGCGCCAACTCAGGGACCACTTTCTATTCATCCTGTCTAAAGGCATTATAAGTTGTAACTAATGACTTTATTAATATGTCAATGCTTTATAAATCACTTACAGGTCATTAATAAGAACAACTAAAACAATTATTTGGGCTGCTGCTTGTTTTTGCTCCAGCATCACACGTCGGTCGTCATGGAAACCCTCCAATGGACCAATATTAATTTATAAATATATATATTAAATATAAATATTTACAAACTACAGACGTACATTATTGTAAGAACCATGTACTAATTACTTATTAAGACATGTAATAGCACATCCCTTACTAACTTGTACTGTTGAAAACCAAGAAATTGTGACCCAAATATTAAAAAAAAGTATTTATAACTTATTACCTTTTATCAATTATTTGTTGACATTTATAACCTCAAGCTTAATGTTTACTCCCCTTTATTTTTACTTGTTCTAACTTCATTATTACCCTCCATTAATACATTATTAACATTTATAACTGCAGGTTTGATGGCTCGATAGAAGGAGAGAAACTGTTAAACCCTTTATTAATGATTTTATTTGATTTCTATAATGTTGTCAGACGCCTGCTGGCAGCGTTCTCCCTCACTACTGGACCCATTTCTAAAACTGTTTTCCCCCATTAGTCACTTAGACACAAAAACATGGAAAATAGGGTCCAGATTGAAAATTACATTACAGCTTAGGCTATTAATCCTTGACCAGAAAACAATATCACACATTTTGTATTTTGTAAAGCTTTAAAGCAAATATCATCGGAGACGCAGATAGATGCCGCATCTGCGTTCATTTACCTCGGTATAGATACCGAGCACAAGTTGAAACACGCCGTGATGTCCTGTGAATCGTTCTTCTTCTTCTTCCAGCCCACGCTAGAGAAGGCCCAGCTCCACGCACTGCACGGTGACCAGCTGATCCAGAGCAACCACTACGCCGTGGACTCCATTCGACCCAAATGTGTGGAGCTCCGGCGGGTCTGCGACGACTTCAGCAACGAGTCCAAGAAAAAGACGGACGTCTTGTCCAAATCCCTGCAGATCCACGTGGGCATCGATAAGGTGAGAATGTGATGCGACTCAAACGCGTCCACAGACGTCACGTCAGAAACACAAGTTGGATTCCTCTTTAAGTTATTTGACCGATTGTTGATACAAAAACACGGAATAAGGCAGCTTTAGCTCCGGGTTTGCTTTATTATCATCAACTCAACTTTGAACTTTTCAGATCGCCTTGACGCCTTTATTCCTAAAAGGCAACAGGCATATGTTGTATATATACTGTATATATATGCGGTATATGTGAACTCTCATCAAAGCATCATTGGTGTCAGGTATAAGCCACAGATGACAGAGCTGCTGTGCAGAGGAGCTGAGCTCCCTGGGCTAAGAGCAGCAAGAGAGCATTACAATCAAACTGATATACTGATATGTAATTTGCATAGTGATTGAGCCTGTTTGAGTATTAGGTGGGGTGGCGGACACCGTGGTTACTGTGTTGCTGTGGTTACAATCAAATAGCAATAAGGCCGTTCAAACAGCAACAGCGACACATCTATTGTCTCGCCTTCATTCATCGACTGCATATCCAGCTGCTGTTCATACTTCATGTGCTTTCTGTTTGCTTCCACTTCCTCCACATCACCTCTGATTAGAATGTTTAAAATCCTGTTGAACACAACTCGCAGCAAAATGAGAGTGAATATTGAACATTCATTAGGTGGCCACAAACACAACTCCAAATGAATAGTATGAATAGGGTTGCTTTCTGTCTGCTGGATACGTTAACAACTATATGCCATAACATCTTTAGAAGGTGGTAGTGTGTCAGACGTGTTCTGTTCCCCCTAATTGGCCAAAAGATCAATTAATGAGTCACCAAATGGTATTAAGTGATGAGGCAGCAGGGAGAGTTTCAATGATTTAAAACGTCCAAAAACAGGTAACAGAAGTAAACCTGAAACCAAACGCTGAAGAAACAAAACACTAGAAACCAGGTCTGGTATGTAATGTTGATACGGCAACGACGACGAACCAACAAAGAATAAAGGAATGAGTAAAAATAATGATTGACTAATTTGGGGAAGTGGGAACAGGTGAGCTGGAGGTCAGGTGACTGCAGGGCTAACGAGGAACAGGTAAAATAGGCTAGTGGGAAGACACCCAAAATTTTTAGATACCCCTACCGGAGGTAGAACAAAGCACAATAATGTTTTTCATATTCTCTTAGGTCTCCCATATATGAAATGGATTCTTGTATAAAAATATTTTACTGCAAAAGTGGTTAAATTGACAGATATTGTGACATAACCCATAAATAAAAGAAACACAAAATGAAGCCAGGCCGAATGGGAGATGATGCACCAAAGCTCATGTAATTTCATAATGCATGCTCTGATTGATCCCAAATTCGGTGTGGTAATGGCCAGGGGGTTCCTCTATATGTGTGAGGAAAGAATGTGAATATATTGATGCATTGAGGAAATACAGTACTACAAACACATAAGTACAATAAGCGGAAGTATCAAATTTGAAGGTCTATGATGAATGTATTCATTTACTTTTATGTAGTTTTGGCTGGGATTGTCCTAGAAACACCAATCAGGGTTTTCTGGAATGGCATGACTGTGCTGAATCCAGCAATACATGATATGTAACTGTAGCAGGTATGGTCAATGGTCTACATTAAGAAATGTATCACGTGTGTGTAACGGCCTTTAGTCAGGGTTCCCAGGGTTATTCAATAGCAGGCATGTGTCTTGTTTTCATGGCTCTGCTGTAGTTCCAACAGTGCTTTAGCATCCTATCATAGTATGCAGATATAATTTCTTCAAGCTACCAAAAATAGTCGAAATATAGTGTAACCTGAGCTTTGCCAGAGTAAACGGTGACTGTGAGTGGAGTCAGTGAAGTGAAGATGCAGAGAGGATGAAAACAAATACTGTGTATTTACTATAAGATGACTGTTTCCCTTCAAAGCAATAAACCTCATAAAATGTCAAATGTTTACTTCCCCCATGCGTTTGGCTCAGCAGCTACTGACAACTTCTAACATAGCTTCAGCACCTTTGTGCACCAATTCTCCCCGACATGATTTGCATACATCACATTTTTTCAGTATAGGGACATATGTGTCACAGCCAAAACAGAGCCACATAATACCCATCATACTTTCTGAAGCAGAGTTACAACTACAGAAAAACGTCTGAAGCAGCTTTTGGGTGAAAGATGAGAAATGAAGATTTTTTGCAGTGGAGAAATGAAATGCTGTGGGAGAAAGTTAGTGACATGAATAATGATTGAGGCCTGTTTGGCCCTGATGTGAAAATCAGGCCAACGAGTGTAGCTGGCAGCAAACAGGAGGCTAAATAAAACACTAATGTCAGGGGAAGAAGCCTGACAGTCAGCGTGTCTACTGTAGAGCTGGACACTAGTGAATCAGTCCACATCAGATAACTTTAAAGTAACTTTGCACAGCAACAATAGGAATAAGATCAAGGGCTTCACTGTCTTAAAAGGCAAAATATATTAATGTGGTGCCATAGAGCACCACAGAAAGGCACTGAATCTGTAGGCCTGAGGGAAGACCCCCAAAAGTGCTTTAGTTTTCGAGATACCCCTACCGGAGGTAGAACAAAGCACAACAATGATTTTCATATTCTCTTAGGTCTCCCATATATGAAATGGATTCTTGTATAAAAATATTTTACTGCAAAAGTGGTTAAATTGACAGATATTGTGACATAACCCATAAATAAAAAAGGTGCAAAATGAAGCCAGGCCGAATGGGAGATGATGCACCAAATCTCATGTAATTTCATAATGCATGCTCTGATTGATCCCAAATTTGGTGTGATAATGGCCAGGGGGTTCCTCTATATATATGCTGAAATGCCCACCCTTGTTTCATCTTCATCATCCTGGTAGATGGCAGCAGATTTTTATCAAGAATGTCTCGGTACATTTTTCCATTCATCCTTCCTTCAATTATGTGAAGTTTGCCAGTACCGTATGCTGAAAAGCATCCCCCACCATGATGTTCCCACCTCCAAACTTCACTGTTGGTATGGTGTTTTTAAGGGTGATGTGCAGTGCCATTTGTCCTCCAAACATGGTGTGTATTATGGCATCCAAAGAGTTAAACTTTGCTCTCATCTGACCAGACTATATTCTCCCAGTATTTCACAGGCTTGTCCAAATGTTGTGCAGCAAACTTTAAACAAGCTTCAACATGCTTTTTCTTCAGCAATGGAGTCTTGCGTGGTGAGCGTGCATACAGGCCATGGCGGTTGAGTGCATTACTTATTGATTTCTTTGAAACAATTGTACCTGCTAATTCCAGGTCTTTCTGAAGCTCTCCACAAGTGGTCCTTGGCTCTTGGACAACTCTTCTGATAATTCTTTTCACTCCTCTGTCTGAAATCTTGCGAGGAGCACCTGGTCATGGCCAGTTTATGGTGAAATGATGTTCTTTCCACATCCGGATTATGGCCCCAACAGTGCTTACTGGAACATTCAGAAGTTTAGAAATGTGCCTGTAACCAATTTCACCAGTATGTTTTGCAACAATAAGGTTGCGAAGGTCTTGTGTGTGAGGAAACAGAATGTGAATATATTGATGCATTGAGGAAATACAGTACTACAAACACATAAGTACAATAAGCGGAAGAATCAAATTTGAAGGTCTATGATGAATGTATTCATTTACTTTTATGTAGTTTTGGCTGGGATTGTCCTAGAAACACCAATCAGGGTTTTCTGGAATGGCATGACTGTGCTGAATCCAGCAATACATGATATGTAACTGTAGCAGGTATGGTCAATGGTCTACATTAAGAAATGTATCACGTGTTCCAAGCATGAAATGGGGGTAAATGGCATATCTGCAGTCAATAGATACTTATTAATACATTTCAATCAGGGAGAAATTGTTACACACCAGTTATTGAAAGTTTTGTATCAACTTTAATTTAAGGAGGAGATATATGTTCTTGATGCAATTGCAAGTAATAATTTTCACTTAGACCTTTAAGGGATAATGTACAGCGAGCAGGTCATTGTTGTGGAATAAACCCTGACAGGGTGATGTGGCACCCCGATGCAAAGCATCGCCCTGAAGGGGTTTATTTCACAACAATGACCCACTAGCTGTACATTATCCTGCTTATTACATGGCTAATTACTTCAGAAATCAATAATTTGACACAAAAACGGTTCTCCAGAGTCCGAGATCAGAACTGCGCATATAGCAAGGGTCTGTTATTCATAGCAACGGTCTGTTATACATAGCAACGGTCTGTTATAAAGAAATAACAGAGCGTAGAATGCCATTATTGACCGATCAGAATCGAGTATTCAACAAAGTCATGTAATAAGTATGAATATATAACAACCTATATAAACACAAAACGTTCCCTGGTCTATTTTTTCTTACTCTTTCCATCTTTTGAATGCAGCACTTAACACGAAGGAGTGACTTGAAACAAACAAAACAGAACCTAAGGGCAACAGCCATTTGTGTTTGTTTCACTGTCATAGTGACAACCACAGATACCACAAACACATCAGACTTTCTGAGCTCCGTGACCATTCACTGAAACATAAAACCGTGATACAGAGGAGGAGGTTCTGGTTTCATAGCGCTCTGGTTGAGATCTGGCATAGCCTATTATTACCCGAAACTATTTATTCACAACCATCACAGTTTCCACTTAACTTCTTGGTTCCACTCTGATTTCCGCGTTCACGTGTAGTTGTGCACAAACAATTTTCCTGCACAATTCGGGTGCACTCATTTCATTTTGACCGCCAGATAAAGTGGTTTTAGATAATCTGGATTAACTGTTGACTTGTTCATAACATGCCTGACTTTATTGTCATGATGTGTCAACACAACTGATGAGTAACCCCGGCTTTGTTGCTTTTAATGTGACCCGTAGTTACAGTTACAGTAGGCCGATTTGTGCGTTGGCGAATCAAGTGGCAGTTAGACATAGCTGAATGACTTCTGACAATTTTATTCTCCAGAAATACAGTTAAAGGTAGGGTCGACGATGTTGGGAAGCTAGCATAATTTGATAGTAGCTTCGCCTCAGGAGCTTTTCTCTTCCATTCTCCAGTAAACTTGCGGCAGCGACGCGCTTTGAGTTCAGGCTGGTGCACGCCAAAGTTAGAGAACGAGGAAGGAGGCAGGGAGGCTTCTGATTGGTTCTTTCCAAGCGGACCACAAGGCAGTGATTGGTAGACTTTTTTTACCGGATTACAGCAGCTACAGATGACGGCTCTTTTTCTGGTCCTTTTTCAGAGCTCATCAGTAATGGATTGCTGTCGGGGTGTAAAGACCATTTCAACCAATATAACAAATAGTGTATACTGGATAAAATCGTCAACCCTGCCTTTAAAGTAATGTCCATTAACTGAATAATCTTATCTCTGCCAGGCGTAAGCCTGTGGGGAGATCATGCGTTCGGTCGTGCGTGTGTCTGTCTGTCTGTCCACATCTAATCTCGCATTCTACTGGACCCATCAGTCTGATATGTTTGGGGCTCATTCATGACTGTATAGTAGGGGCAGCAAGTGATCAACAAAAGTTTGGTCTCGTTTTGAAACCGGAGCATCTTCAGATTAATTCCATAACCGATATGTTATGATCCACTAAAGTTAGGCATGATACGTGATGAATAAATCCCCATATTTGTTTTCTTTGCCGCCATCTTGACTGTAAGGGAGGCGGGAGGGACACTTGAGCGAGATTCAACTGGTCAAGTTTTTATTCCTCATATTCTGAATGTAGATTTTCTTCCTGTAATCATGCACCGTAACACCAGAAGGCATGAAGAACACGTGATGGTACCTCATTGAAGGTCCCAGTGACGTCTAAACACAGTACCCTCACACTGAGCCACCGCGTGGGAAGGGAAGCTGTTAGCTACACTGAAATCTTGCCCTTCTTTGGATTTCTGCTTTGTCCAGGTAAACCAGTGGTGTGAGTCTGGCATCTACCTGCTGGCCTCCCAGGCTGTGGATAAGTGTCAGTCACAGGAGGGAGCAGAGTCGGCACTGACTGACATCGAATGCTTCCTGGAGTCTGCAGAAAAGAACCAACTGACCGAGCTGAGGAACCTCCACAACCAGTATGAGGTCGTCCTGTCCGAGGATATCAAGGTACGGTAGCACGAAAAACAACAGTTTATACGGGATGAATGGATGTTCTGTTGCAAAAATAACGATGAGGAGTTATTGACGCTGAGCGTTCTGCCTGCAGGCCAATGTCCTGAAGGCACTGAAGCGCCTGGAGGACGTCCAGGAGATGTTTCAGAAGCGGCACATCAGTCTGAAGAGGCTGTCAGCGAAACAGACGAGGCCCGTCCAGCCCGTCGCCCCGCGGCCTGAGTCCTCTCCCAAACGGCCGCCACTGAAGAACCCCCCCAGGACTACAGGGAGCCAGCAGCGTGAGTTGGATGTTGTTATGATGAGCCTGGTGTAAAAGGCTCAAAATGTTCAAACTCTTACCGTCTGTGATGTGATTATACAGTATTGTGAGCTCTTTTTTTTTTTGCCACAATCTAAACTAATTTTATGACTGCATGCATGTGATGTAACACAAGCTCTGAAGAAAGAAATGATTGAAGTTGCTCACGCCGTGTTCCTCTCAATTCCATCGTATAGCTCTGGCCCGCAGAGCTTCGGATAACTCCAACAGTGGCAAGCAGCCAGCCGAAGCCGATCCCAGCAAGAAGAAGAACATACGCAAGGCCAAAGGAGGCATCAAGGTACATCCTCCTCTCACTACAGCGTTAAAGCTCTCTTCATCTCAAAGTAAGAAAGAGCAATTGACTATTATGACACTAAGGCAGGGGATCGTCCCACAATCATTGATTCCAGTGCCGATCCTGATGCTTTGATTTCAATAACAGAAGTTCTCGTTCATACTTTGACATAAATGTGAAAGGATACAATGCACGGCAGGTTTCACTGGCTGGTGGGTCTCAGTCTGAAAGTGTACTTTAAGAATTTGCCAATCTTTAAGATGCGTGGTCTTCACATTGTTGTTAAATTTGAATTTATTGAGAGGATAGGATAGCCCCTTGAGATGTAGCATCTCATTTTCGAGGGGGTCCTAAAGACACAGATACAAAAACACATTGAGACAAAACAGCATTACATAAAAAACATACACTGCAAATACACAGATACAGACAGCTTGCTCACCATCTCCCACCCAGACCCCCAACCCTCTGCTGTTATACAAGAAAAAGTTGGATACAATGATCAGATTTTAAATCAATTACATCCGCATAAAGAACAATTGCAACAGTTTATCTTCAGTTTATATGTAGCACAAATAAATTGAGGATTATACAGTAAGTACACACAAATTAAAAACACGAAGAGGTCGTTTTAAGATGAGAAAATAAAGATGTCCTGAAGCAACGGAAAGAGGTAATAGATCTCAGAAAAAGAGGAAGATGGAGCTTTGTATTGGAATGACCTGTGTCCAACTTCTTTGAAAATTCTTGGGACAAAGAAAAAGGGATGTTGCATATGTCTGAGTGTGATATGAAGATGTAAATGGAACCAAAACGGTTTCAAATAGGAAGGACAATTCAAATAAACACATTTGAAAATAAACTGCACCCAGTGAAATTGCCTTCTAGATTTAAACTGCAACCAATTAAGTGATTCATACATGAAACAATTGGTAACACTTTACAAGAAGGGAAAAAGTTCACTGAAACAAAGGACAAAAAATGAACATGGGGAAATTAAATAAAACTGCATTCAAAATGAAACAAAAGAGAGCTGCAGCCTCACCCTCTTACTCCAGTGAATGACATTTAACCCTCACACCCTCACCTAACTGGAACCTACCACCTGCCCAGGTAATTATAGGGAGAGCTAAACAGAGCATCCAAATCAAACAGAATAATGAACAGACCAGTAATACAAGATCTCCAAGTTACTGCTGACATCACAATACATCTATGGGCACTCGTTACACACCGACGAGCACGCCAAATAATGACATCTCATTTAGTGCAGAAATACCTCACCTATCGTCCTACACCTTAACAGAGCCCAGCCACTCCCTGCTGAGGCTGCCTCCCTGCTGCTGTTTGCTGCTATGCTGTGATTCTGCTCTGATCTCATTAACTGGTTTACAGTTTGCATAATCTGGATGCACGCCCCGTGGTTATTTTGTGCTGCTGACAAACACGGTCTGTTTGTCTAGTGATAGCATTGTTGTGTTACACCATACGCCTTCCTCCATAATTGATGAGGGCAGACAGCTCCGAAATCAAAAGCCTACCAAGTAGTCTCCTTCTTGTTGTCAGTTGGCTCTGTGAACATGTTTAAAAAACCTCTGCTGAACTCTAAGTGTTTAAACAGACGTTAATGCAGGAGATATTTTCCGGAAGATTCCCTTCAACAGCTACACGAAAGGCGAGGTCTCAGGAGTTTCTGTCGAAATATGTGTACCAAAAACTAATCAGGTAGTCGGCCACGCACCTGTGCATAAAGTTCAGAAACATTCAAGCTGAAGTAGGCGAGATTGGTGCCAATATGATTAAAAAAACAATCTGTTTGCACAACCTCAGGAGGGTTTTTTATTCCAGCCAGATGTGGGAAAGTTGTAGATGCACCCGTCTCTCTAAGTAGCGATACACTCCTACCAAATGTATGTACCTCAGCAAGTGGCATCTGGAGCTGCCATCTATGGTGTCACACCTGTGATAATAGCAGCCTCTGAAGTGACAATGAATGAAGCAATGTTTCTCCCTGAGTGATAGGAACAGAGCAACATCCATATGTTTGAGTTATGTTGTGTCAGATTGCACATTATCAGCACAGTAATCTCCCCACACCCAACAGATGTGGGGTGTTAGGAACATAAACGGGCGTTGGGCGAGACACTTGCTGGTTTTCTTGTTGTGCGTTGCAGTGGAAGAAAACTAACTAGCATCTTGCACACACACTCAACATCCATGACTTGTTCTGTGACCCCGAAGAGCACGGAGAGCTATACAGTATATATATATATATATATACATATATATATATATATACTGTATATGCACTTTTTACCAGCTCTATTGGGAAGAAGCTTGGGAAGAAGACATTTAGTTTACTGATGTCGCAGTAGTATCTATTATACACATAATATACAAAGCCCCTGCCCTAATAATTCAACTTCTGTGTGTGTGTGTGTGTGTGTGTTTGTGTGTCACAGATTGAGGTGATGCATGAGGAAAGCCAAGGAGGCTCCACCCATGTCGTTGTGACCAATGAGACAGAGGAGAGTCTGTCCAACAGACGCAGGTATGGACATAACACGCTGCTGTGTCTTTTTGCTTCGCTGTAACGTCATTACACTGAAAAGACAACATGATCATGTCGTCCTCTAAGTCAGTAAACAGGATGTGAGGTCATATTCACTGATTCCAGAGAGCAGAAAAACAAACCTGGTACAGTTATATTGTTGTGTAGTTATTTCAATGTGTTCTCATCCGGACTCGTCACACATACTGACACTCTGTCAGATCCCCTCGGCGTCACACTTTGTGCTTAATGTTGTGAATTAAACAAACAAGCTGATTGTAACGTGATGCGTGGCGCGTAACATGACCCGCTCAGTGTCTGTCTCTTCGCTCTTTAAACTATGTCGCCACACTTCTGGCACCCTTTCCCTGAGCGTTTCTATTGACACGGATGAGTTTACATAGTAGTTAATGGAAAGCCCGGTGTGGTTTCATACTGGTGTTAAAGGGTGCCTTAACACCGACGGCTGTGAAAAAGCATCTGTATTTGGCGCCCTGGGAATGAGAACGGGCTGGTGTAACAGTTGACACACAGGTGACGATGCCAGTGGCGAAGTAGGACTCTGGTGTGGAATGTTTCATTCGACCTTGTGTTGTACGGAGGCCGTCAGAGCAGAGCAGCTTTAGGATCACAACAGTTGCATAAGAAAAGCTATTTAGTTTTAAAGATCACCTCCAGACATTTATTAAGATATATTCACATACTCTTGGTATAAGAGTTTCTTATCTCTGCTATAGGCTGGAGCCTGTGAGGAGATCATGCCTTCGGTCGCGTGTGTGTCTGTCTGTCCACAGCTAATCTCACATGGACCCATCAGCCTGATATGTTTGGTGCTCATTTACGACTGTATGCTCAAGAACCCGTCGTGGTGATTCACACTTTATTTTATACCATCGTTGACCGCTGACTCCTCACTCCTCTTAAACCTGCAGTAGGCAGTATGTTTTTGGCATCATTGGGCAAAAGTTCCATAATAACCTTTCAGCATATTGTAATTCAAGTGTTCTGAGAGATAACTAGACTTCTACTCCTCCTCATGGCTCTGCTTTCAGGCTTTAAAAAATCTACTTTGACCAATTACAGGTCATTTCATTGAGAGAGCGTTCCTATTGGTTGTGCTCCGGACATGTGACCGGAACTTGGGCGTTCCTTTACCAGATTTCACAATGGCGGCGGCGTCACAGACTTTCTCATTTTACAGCTAAACCGTGCACTACAAGATGATTCTGAAAACATTTGAGGAGAGAAATAGGCATTAACGTTACATAATATTGATTCATATTTGATCAGTGCTGCCTAGTTTCACCGTTTGGTCGGAGTTTGCGAGTGATTGACAGCCGGCTCTCATAGATCAGCTCTTACTGCTTGTTTTCCTCCGGTCTGTGAAATCTTGCAGATGCCGTTAGGAGCACCGGAGGACACAGGGGCACATGATTTTTTTCAGGTTACCTGTTTCATGTACTACTGTCACGATATAGTGGCGACCGTTTAAAAAAATAACTTTTTTTAATCATATTTGCTCCAATCTCGCATACTGCAGCTTTAACCAGCCGGTAGGGGGCCGCAAGGGCTTCAGTCAGATGTGCACACCTGGGTAAGCTGCAAATGTCAATCCAGTAGTATTCATGGTCATGACTCAATGGGGCAGTGTGTAGTGTGTGTGTGTGGTTGAGAGAGAGAGAGAGAGAGAGAGAGAGAGAGAGAGAAAGAGAGAGCGAGAGAGAGACGGTGGCTGTGCTGAGGGCAGACAGCTGTTGGTGATGGGAGCAGAGGGAACAGTTAGCAGTGAAGTTGTCTAGTGGCAGTAATGTTCAGTTTGACAATCAATAAACTCTCTGCAGCTTCTCAGTATCAACACGTTCGCAGGTCTTTCTGCTCAGCTAGAGAGAGTCTGTGGGATCACAAACCGGTCTCTGGACAGAGCAAAATGTAGATAAATATATTTATTCAGTGCCTTTTCATCGTGCATCAACCTTACGTTTACGCGCGTATTGTCGAAAAAATGACTCAAAGTGTAAAATAAAGGCTTGAAGTCACCGTTGAGCTTGCGAGACGCGAGCATGCACAGAGCCTGCACAGAGGGCTGCAGAGGTTAAAATGAGAGTGTATCTGTTGCGTGATACATAAGTGAGTGAAAAACACGTCTGATCAACTCGCGGTCTAGAGAAGGGGCAATAGTGATTTGTATTCATTCAGTCAAACATTACAGCAGCGGATCTGGCGGAGATCTGCTCTTCTGAGTGTTTGTAGTTTTTTACATTTGTTCTTTCAACGACTACGTCATCAGGTCTACTTCCTGTCCCTCTTTGAAAAACCCAGAATCTGCAGTATGAAAATAGTGTTGCTTTTCAGTGGATGGAAACTGGAGGCTTCAAGTTTCCACATGTGTAAGTTTACACTTCAAAACACACTGAGGAACAAGATACCCTGAACAGGGCCTTAGTCTACTAACACTCACACCATTTAGACGACTAATCCGTTAGTTGATTTTAATCGACAGATCATTCAAATTCTCCAGAGAATCACTCAAAAGCACCACTTTGAAAAGAATGACTGATGGGCTAAAGAAATCTTGTCGACTAAGACCAAAACGACCAGTTAGTTGAGTCATGGACTAAGAGGAGCGGCCCTGTTGAATACGTGACTTTATTCCAGTGTCAGTGGTGAATGCTTTCCATCTGGACCCACAAACGTGCACCCCTAGCAGTAAAAAAAAAGTTCCTTATAAGGTCATGATGCCAGACGACCAGCATGCTCTCTGTGATTCAGCCTGTCTGACGTTTTTTTTGAATAAAAACCACAGTGTAACAGGATGCAGTAGAGCAGCAGTGGTGAGGGAGGAAAGAAGAAAGCGACAGGAAAAGAGGGGGGGGTTGGTGGTGAGGAAACATTTTCCCACAAGATGATAACGTATACTTACATACCAGCTGTACTCTTTCAGAAGTAAAAAAAGTAAATGAGTCCTATACTATAGATAATGATCACCTGACTCTGCAGCTCAGCAAAACGGAGCTTCACAGTGAAAATCTGGTTCCCTCTCACCGCTCTCACGGCGATGTTGTCGGCTGCAGCAGGAAGCTGTTTCCAACCGTACGCTGCGTACTGCAGGCAAAGTTAGTAGCTAGCTGGTGAACGTAGTGAAACATTTAGCAGATGAAGAGCCAGTTATTTCCCTCAGGTCAGGATCTGGTCGAGACCAAAACCAGAGCTAAAAGAGAGTGAATGCTGGATGTAAATTAGCCAGGTTGCCAGAAACATGACTCCATAACTACTGGATGTGTAAATAAGCAAGTTCGCTATATGAACTTAAGGTGATGATATGTCAACGTGTTCATAACTTGCTTCTTCTGCCCCCAAATTGGCCCAAAAAAAAAATCAATTATTGCAGGTTTAATTCAGGGCTGTGGTGGAATAGTCCTTTTTGCTGAGGAAGTTTCCTAACGGAGTGAAATGACCCGGAAGTATCTCAGTAGCAGCCATGATAAGAGCTGTTTGAATTCTCTAAATGTTAAGGAAAGGTGCTTCAATGCTTCCTTTATTATCTCCTTTAGCATAAGATACACCGGAGCATCCTTTACCAAAGAAAAAGAGAGAATAACATCCCACAATTCCTTGCGGCTGCAGCACTTAAAGCGGCGCACCGTTCGGCCGTTCCTGATAACAACCGATATGCTTATCTTGCATATTATTTTCATACGCTCATACACTAGTTGGGATTCATGTTTAATATTAGTGGACAGTGACAACTATTTTGTTTTACAAAAACATTATTCCGTACAGGATAAGTGTTTTACCCACCCTCCTACCCATGTAATCCAAGACTTTAAATGTCGGGGAGCTAAAGTCCCAAGCCCCCCTTACAGTGGCAATACAAAGAGGTACACTGCAACAGCACACAAGTAAATGAGGTTAATTACCCGGCTGCAACCCTGTCTGCCCCTGAACATACTCTGCCATGTGTTCTGTCTGTACTGTACCTCGGTAGGGAAACTCACTCATCTGGCATCATTTAGCACCGCAGTCTGGCCGGATGTAGCTTTCTTCCTGCTGCCTGGCTGGTGTCTCAATAGGAAATGTCTTATGCACAGTCAGCCTGATGGGAGCCTGACTCAATCACGGCAGATGATCGAGAGTTTCTGACAATAACAATACAGAACATTTCAAGCTAGTTATATGAATGTGTTAATTAGCCACATTTGCTTCTACATGGTTCCTGTTCAGTTTGCATACATAATGCTGCAACACAAAGTTAAGATCCAAGCCTTTACCAATGAGAATAATCCCTTAAAGGTCCCATATCGTGCTCATTTTCAGGTGCATATTTGTATTTTGTGTTTCTACTAGAACATGTTTACATGCTGTAATGTTCAAAAAACACATTATTTTCCTCATACTGTCTGTCTGAATATACCTGTATTCACCCTATGTCAGAAACGCTCCGTTTTAGCACATTTCAACGGAATTGCAAAAGAATTGCGTTGCTAGGCAACAGTTTGAGTCCATGTTTACTTCCTGACAGCTGATGTTATTTACATACACTGCAACAGGAAATAAATTGCGACACATTTAGAATGTTTACATTTAAAAAAACGTGAAATGGTCTAAATATTGTATATAGGTGACATCACAAATGGACAGAAACGGCTTGTTTGAAACGCACAATGTCTGAATACGGGCTGTGTGTGTTTCTCCGTATATTGAGCGTTTTGATAGTTTAACCGTATTTATATAGCACTTAAACCTGCTTTATAATAAAGACGTGAAAATCTCACTTTTTACAATATGGGACCTTTAACAAGCTCCAGCCCAGTGGGTGACAGCTTCAAATCTTCACCCTAGAATAATGTAAAGTAAATTCCCACATCGACAACAGCATTTTTTGCCATCTTTGCTTGACTAATTGATTAATCCGCTAACTGTTGCAGCTCTAATTGACATACGGAAAATAAAACGGTCACTCTTTTTAAACATATTACGGGTCTCTTCTGAAAGGTTGTCACAGACTATCGAACCTTCATAACTGCCTTTGAATACAGTAGCAATCATATACTATATCAGAAGTACATTCACATTAATCATCCAAAGAGCTCTTACCGATCTTTTCTCTGTAGCTTAAACAAAGTGAAAACTGATCTTGCTGATGACTGAAGAACAACGGAGTGCATTTGTTTGCTTAACAGACCAGCTTTGATCTTTATTACAAGAGAGCATGTACATAGGACAGCCAGCAAACAGCGAAACAGAACACGAAGGAGGAAAACAACATGGCAGACTGTTCTGTGTGAGGTACCATCATTTGTTTGTGTGGTACAGTACGTTCAGCATTCAACAGTCAGGCAAAAGCAGCCGAACAGGAGTACGTGCTCTGGTAAAATGGCCGACACAGCAGCATCACTCTCATCGCCGTGCAGTACAGATTACCCATAAATCCTCTCTTGCTGTACACTGTGGGGTCTGTTGCTTTCTGCCACAGTGAGCGCACGTCCGTGGCGTGACCGTGCGACGTGATCATGTGATAATAGATGCAGGGGTGGTACGGAGCCTTGCCCTCCCCTGAAAAGTACACGTGCTCCTGGGCAGAGACCCCCATGGCGTCTGCGCAAATCCCCATGAAGACGTCGTCGATGTACATGGAGGAGTTTAGCAACAGGGTCGCGTGGTAGATCTTCGCGGCCACGTCCCCTGAAACCACGTACCCCGCTCCAGCAGTGTAGTCTGGGTAGGAAGACCAGGGGTACAGATCATAGGGGACGTGGTATTTGCTGTCTTTGCGGCGATTCGGAGGGGATCCTCTGTGCACGTGCCCCACCCACAGGTCTTTGGCCCCCGACGGTCTGCTCAGGAGCTGCCGCAGGTACTTCACCAAATTGGGCATGTGGACGAAGATGTCGTCGTCCGCGGACATGACGAAGCGCGCCTGGGGGCAATACTCGTGGCACCAGTGGAACTGCAGGACCAGTTTGGTGGTCAGGTTGTGGAAGGTGTCCAAAAAGTCCTGCTGGATCAGGTCCCCGTAGGCCTGGTCCTCCTGCAGCAGCGCCCTCTGCACCCTGGATCTCCGACCGACATCCGAGTGCACGCCGAGGGCGAACACCGTCCTCACGCTCGCCCCCAGTTCTGACCAGACGAAGCTCTCGTTGCCCCACGTGTCCCTGATGGCCTGGCGGCGCTCGAAGCCCTCTGGCGACGACTTCACGAACAGAAGCAGGAGGACGTCATGTGGGCTTTTCCCTTCTCCACCTCCACATTTGCCCGGGTGGTTGATGAGGTACGGATAGTTCTCTAACCCACCGTCCACATCATTAGAAGCATCCTTTCTGTGCTGATTGTTGGAGGTGAGGGCATAAGAAGAGTTCAGAAAGTCGTAGCTGTTGACCAGGTAGCGGTACGTGTAGGACCTCAAGTGGCTAACCACCTGGTGGTCCAGCTCGTCCCAGCAGACCATCACCACACACAGCACCAGGCCCGTGGTCAGCAGCCGCATGCACTGGCACTTGTGGATACGCCGGAAGTTCATGAACATCGCGACTGCTGCTTCTTTCAGCTGATCTCCAAAACACTGACAGCACAAATCCTCTGGATCCGTCTAGACTTTTACTCTCCTTCCTCTGTCTTATACCTTTCACTCTCAAGCTTGACTTCTCATTTGACTCTCACTTCTCACCTTCTGCCTCTCGCACTTCTTTCATCCATCTAATCGTCTTCCTTAGTATGTCCTTCACTTTATCGTCTATCGTCTCTTTCCCTCCTCCCGTCCTACTGACCGGCTTCTCTTCTTTTTTACGTTGTCGAGTCCAGTGCGCCTTCGTCAGGCTCCTCGGCAGTCGTACTCGCTCTGTTACGGATCTTCCTCCACTGTGAGAAGCTAAAGCTGCGCTCCCTCATAGTGATCGGGCCACTAGCAGCTCCAGGTAAAGCTCACCGTCCCTCCTTCAGCTCAAACAATTCAACAAGAACTTCTGGTTATGTCACCTCTCTCCTCCACTTCCTTCTCGCTCCTCCTCTCGGTTACTGGAACATCAGCATGTCATAGGAACACATAGCACCTGAAAGAGAGAGAGAGAGAGAGAGAGAGAGAGAGAGAGAGAGAGAGAGAGAGAGAGAGAGATCAGACTCATATAGACCAGATTTTGTATGCTTGGGCTTCCACCCTCTCAATGTGATGATTTGCTGCTTTTCTCTGGTTTTCTGGTTCATTGTAAATGAATGATCTTTTTGGCCTGTTGGTCGGACAAAGCAAGAAGATCTGAAGAGGTCACATTGGGATCTAGAATAAAGCTCATAGCTCACAATCTATTACTCTGTTCGTTAATTGAAAAAAAAAAACAACAACATATTAATCAAATGACAATAATCTGTTAGTTGCACTAACATTTGGGATTTACGTACTATTTTTCAGGTTTAGAATGCACACATACACAACTAGAGACCATCTTCACACCAGATCTGTGTTGCAGCATCGTCCCTTCTCCTGATGTTCCCTCACATCTCTACCTTGAACTGATCAGTAAGATCTCTATGCACCAGCTCTGCTCCAACCGGCTCTAGAGAGAGTCTTTAACGTTTTCACGTCGCCCACCGTAGCTCTCCATCACGCTCGGCACGCTTGGTAATCTCCTCACCTCTCCTCAGATAACAACACACTGCTCCTTTAAATATCACATTTCTGGATAGCACTAGCTCAGTTTTAGGACAATATTAGTCATGTCACGTTGTTCCAGGTGGACCTAAAATTATTGAATAATGCTTGGGAAGTCATTTATCAAACAAAAATGCCAAACATTTTGCTGGTTCCAGATTCGAGTGTGAAGACTTGCTGCTTGTCTCAGTTTCATATTGTTGTAAATTGAATACTTTTTTTTCGACTGTTGGTCAGACAAAACAAGACATTTGAAGGCATCGCCTCGGGTTCTGGAAAACCGGGATTACATTTTTTTTAAATAATTGATAAAAAAAAAAAATCTGTTGATAATGAAAATAATTGTTAGTTGCAGCTCTAATACCAGAGACCACAGAATAAAAAAAATAATATTCAATTCAATTTATTTCAATTAAAAGTCTCTCTCGCTCTCTTTATATATATAGGCTATACATATATATATATATAGGCTATATATATATATACATATATATATATATATAGGCTATACATATACATTTATACTGTATATATATATATATATATATATATATGTATTTAAAGGGGCTGTCTAATTTAACACATTAATTCAGATTCATTTTTAAAATAACATGTTAAAAAATGTAAATTAATTCTTTTAATTTAATGATCTATATGGCCACATTAACATCATTATGTCATGTCTTTTTTCATTGAAAAAATGTGAAATAAAACACTTATTTATTTCTAGTCAATGCTTTACTTATGTGCCACAATAATATTGTAATGTTTGGAGTTAAAGTGGCAGTCCTTAAGATTTCCGTGGTTGATTTCTAATTTTCTATATTCTCTATTTGAGTGAAAACAATTGACCTGTGCTCAGAGCAGTCTGGAGTCTTTTAGCGGATACACGGGCTTCAAGTTTTCAGACTTGTGTGCATAGTTTTATTATTTGTGTGACGGAGAAAAACTGCAACACAACATTTTTTTTCCCCCAGGAATGTCACCACAGACACCCAGTTGATAATACTGCAAATATATAAATATTGCAACACTTTCATCAGTGGACCATTGTGTTACCTCCTTCAGTGACATATTTAAATGAAAATCTTAGAGATTATTACTTAAAATAAATATCTTCATTCCAAGCAAATATTGATATACACTGATCAGCCATAGCATTATGAATACCTGCCTAATATTGAGTAGGTCCCCCTTTTGCCGCCAAAAACAGCTCTGACCCGTCGAGGCATGGACTCCACTAGACCTCTGAAGGTCTGCTGTGGTATCTGGCACCAAGCCGTCAGTAGCGGATTCTTTAAGTCCTGTATAAGTTGCAAGGTGGGGCCTCTGTGGATCGGACTTGTTTGTCCAGCACATCCCACAGATGCTCCATTGGATTGAGTTCTGGAGAATTTGGAGGCCGAGTCGACACCTCGAACTCGTCGCCATCCACATGATGTAAAAGAAAACGTGATTCATCAGAACCGGGCCACCTTCTCCCATTGCTCCGTGGTCCAGTTGTGATGCTCACGTACCCATTGTAGGCGCTTTTGGCGGTGGACACGGGTCAGCACGGTGCACCCTGACCGGTCTGCGGCTACGCAGCCCCATAAGCTTTCTATCGGAACTAGCATTAACTTTTTTTTTTGCAATTTGAGCTCCAGTAGCTCTTCTATTGGATCCGACAAAACGGGGCCAGCCTTCGCTCCCCACGTGCATCAATGAGCCTCGGGTCTGACCCTGTCGCCGGTTCACCGGTTTTCCTTCCTTTGACCACTTTTGGTAGGTCCTGACCACTGTAGACCGGGAATATCCCACAAGAGCTGCAGTTCTGGAGATACTCTCACCCAGTCATCTAGCCAGCACTATTTGGCCCTTGACAAAGTTGCTCACATCCTTACGCTGGCCCATTTTTTACTGCTACAAACACAAAGTTGAAAGTTCAAAATGTTCACTTGCTGTCTAATATATCCCCCCCACTGCCAGGTGCCATTGTAACCAGATATAATCAATGTTATTCACTTCACCTGTCAGTGGTCTTAATGTTATGGCTGATCAGTGTATATAAACACACACACACACACTGAGACAGAGAGACAGAGACAGAGAAATTTGAGAGAGTTTCTTGCTCCTCCATGAATAATTGTGTAGATCCCGCCTCCTCTTTAACATGCAGAATGTGAACATTGCAGTCAGTCAGGGAACTAATGCGCACACAGGTAACTCCACCTGTCAGACACCTCATCTCACAGGTAAAAACATTTTTGTCTAAAAACTAAAAAGAAGATGAAAACAAGTTGCTGGGCCACGTCACGCGAGCAGCCACGAGCTGTTTAAAGACCTGATCAATGCGCGGAGAGCTCTGATCTCCACCAGATCAGAAGAGAAAAGAAGAGAAGAGAGAGGTTACCCAGAGAGATATGCTGCTGTACTCACCGCCCGGAGATAAGCAGAAACCAGACTGACGACTTACAGACTGATCTACGGAGGAACTGATATAATTACTGCAAGTTTCACATTACCATTATCTGCGCGTCTTCTGGATTTGCTGAGGATGGTGCGTGCGTCACCACGTGGTATTTGCGCACAGGTGTCAATCTTCCCCTCAGGGCTGTGTAATGTGGGAGGTGTGTGTGTATGGGCGTGCACGGAACTAAAGCTTTTTAGTTTTTTATGTAATCTTTTCAGTCGGCTGGAGCCGAGCCGGTCCGCTCGGTCCACAGTGTTCCTCCTGGAGGAGATTAAATGTGTCGCTACTATGCTGCTTTGATTTTGTCTAAGAAGCTCTATAATATTCCTATAATATCCCTCCTGTATCCCCCAATAATGTTTCAATAGAAAGTCAATGTCACTTCTATATCTCCATAGTATTCCTAGAATATTTTCATAGTGACATAATATGTTTTGTATCAGCATTAGTATTTCTATTCGCTCTTTAGCCCCTCTCCAGTGGCTCTCTTTAGATTTTTTTTTTTTTTTAAATACCGGAAATAAATAACTGTTTTTTTTGTTTACATTTTCATTTTTATTTGTCATTGTTGTAGCTCTATGGTACGACGGTACGAAAGAGTATTAGGGCCGAAAAAAAATCAATCTGACATTTCGAGAATTAAGTCATAATATTATGAGAATAAAATCATAGGTTTATGATAAAAAAAGTCGTAATATTATAAAGTAGTAATTTTAAGTGCTATTTATTTTTTTCCTCATAGAAAGTCAGTGTCACTTCTATATCCATAGTATTCCTAGAATATTTTCATAGTGACATAATATGTTTTGTATCAGCATTAGTATTTCTATTCGCTCTTCAGCCCCTCTCTAGTGGCTCTCTGTGGATTTTTTTATTTTTTAAATAGTGGAAATGAATAACTGTTTTTTGTTTACATTTTAATTTGTATTTGTCATTGTTGTAGGTCTATAGTACGACGTTATGACGGAGTATTAGGGCCACATTGAGGGAAAAAAATCAATCTGACATTTTGAGAAAAAAAGTTGTAATATTACGAGAATAAAGTCATAATATTATGAAAATAAAGTCATAATATTACGGGAATAAAGTCATAGGTTTACGAGAAAAAAAGTTGTAATATTACGAGAATAAAGTCATAATATTACGATTATTATTTCATCACAATGCTCAAATGTTTTGCGGCTCCAGACAATTTATTTATTTTTTTTGCCTAAAATGGCTCTTTTGATAGTAAAGGTTGCTGACCCCTGCCCCTAGAGACTAGGATGTTTAAAGCTCTGAGCCTTTATATTTCAGGAAATAGATTAGTCCCAACCACTGGACTCGATCTCAGAATTGGCCTTGCAAGATTAGGAACGCTACATGGCGTGTGTGCAGTACCTTTTCAATATCACTGCTATGTTTTTGCTGATCTGATGTCCGATGTTTCACACAAACAGCTGCAGTGCATCATATTATTGCCGGGAAACCGATAATACCTTCAGTTAGTATGAGTTGTGAATGGAACAATGAGCCAGGTCAATGTATACATCAATAGAACCTATTTATTTATTAAATTTGAAATTAAAATAAATGATTACACGGCTGTGTTGAATACTTGATTCTGATTGGTTAATCACGGCGTTCTGCGGTCTGTAATTTCTCTATAACAGACCGTTGCTATGGGCGCAGCTCTGATGTCGGACTCTGGAGGACCGTTTTGTGACAAAATATTGATTTTTTCAGTAGGTAGCCGTGTAATAAGCGCCTTCAGTCGTGGATTCCCGCTTATTGTTGTGGATTCTTTCGCAACAATGATCGACTCGCTGTACTTTATCCCTTACTTATTAGCATTGTTTGATGACCACCTGACTGCAGGTATCTGATAGACGTACAGTAATGTGGTCATGGGATGTTTCTCGACTTTACAAGTTGACGAGGATTCCCTGTGGATTATGGGATACTGCGTGCTGCAGGTGACACAGCGGTTACTATACTAGACGCAGTTCTGAGGAGCCCCAGTTCTTACGTATTCATTCACATTTACTCATTTGGCAGACACTTTTGACAAAATCAACGTACAAATGAGGCACAATCCGAGTCGCATTAGATGACGGAGGCAAGCCTTTGAAAAGAACAACACTCAGTTCCACCTGACACAAGGCCTGAGGGTGCATGAAGCAAAGTATGTGTGCCTGGCAAATAACATTTTCTTTTGAGAGAGAGTCAGAGAAGGATCAAGAGACTGAGAGACGGAGCATGCTATAGCGGAGTATAGGTACTCTTGGAGGAGGCGGGTCTTCAAGCGAGTTTTGGCAAGTTTTGAATTTCTCCTCCACTTACAGTTAATTTATGACTGTAGAGCAGGGGTGTCAAACATACGGCCCGAGGGCCAGAACTGGTCCATTTTACGGCCCAGTGGATGACTTTGCACAGTGTAAAAATTGCAGAGAAGTATGAGATTTTAATTTTTCAAGCCAAACAGTAGATGACGGGATGACAGACAATGTAGTGTAACGTTATACAGACATAACAAGGCTGCTGCGGCGGAGGTCTGCGCTCTCCGAGTGCCATTTTAGTTTTGTGTGGTTTTACTTTACACTGTCAAAATACACACCTTCAGGTGCATACTACATATAGGCTGCTTCAGGGGAGAATGTGGACCCTGTTGGTGCAGATGAAAATAAGTGATGTGGTGATGTTTCCTGGAAACAACATGCTCACGGCAGGAGAGGCTCCTCTGATAGGAGGAAACCGTTAACACTATCTTTACTACTAGAAATGAGTCAACCTGCCGACAGCTGATAAGACACACTTGTGCACACACACAGTCACATAAACACTGAGAAACAGTGTTCTATTTTGACTGGTTTGACTAAATAAACTAGATTTGAATGTTTTAGTGGTAGAAGCAGGTTTCTTTCCATCTCCCTACTGCACACCTGCCTATGCTGTAGCCAGGTGCAACAGTACAGTTGGAAATGTAAGGAAAAGCTTCCCATCACACCGGCTCAGAGACTGACTGAGGCCTTCACGTGTCACGTTCAGTGAGAAAATATGGATGGCTTCATAGAGTAGCTCAGTCATACTGTCAGTTAGTATGTAATTACATTATGTGTTAAACTAAAATAACCACAAACTACGATGTCTGGGGTAAAACGCAGTGCAGATGATTCTTCTACCACTAATATCGCTGAGCACAGCAAACTGCTTTATCAGCTGTGTCACTTGCACGCGACAGTCGGCAAAGTGCCAACACATGGCGTCCTGTTTGCTCTCTCGGCCGAGGCACGTCCTGTGGATCTCTGTTTGTGTGGGTTGCCAGGTCAGCTCCTGCTGTATTCCCTGTTTCCTCTGCAATGTTTGAGTCTCATATTTGACCTGCCGCCTTCCTACCATTGTTGGTCAGAGTGTTAGTAACAGTGGATATAGGAACAAAGTGAAGGGTCAACTCTTTCTAAGTCCTGTCCCGTACTGAAGTCTGGTCAAAATATTAATACTAATATAATATAATATTAATAGAAGGGGAGGTGGATCGGTCCAACAAACACAGGACTTTCAACCAGGAGTGTTGTTGAGATATTTTGAAGTTATGTCCGTGATATTTTCGACGTGTTTTCTGTACTTATGTTATGGAGTTTACGTACGTATTGTACTTAGCTTACGCACTGTATGTTAAGCCCAACCTTAATGTTTTTCCTAAACCTAACTTAGTGGTTTTGTTGCCTAAACATAACTGCAGCCTTTTCACGGTAACAACGTGGCGTTAAATGATTAGAAAAATACTGGCCCCCCCAAGCATGAAAATCACCGTTGTATGTTGTAAACACCCTGAAACAGCCTGTCCACCGCGTTGGCTGACTGCCTTTAACTCTGCAGAGGACGCTGTGAATGTAAGTGCCGACCCAGCACACAGAACTATAATAGAGGGGCTTTAGAGCCCCCGAGCAGAGAAGCTGCTGACGTCTGCACAACGCTGCCACACAATAGGCCAAACACATATTTCCACAGCAGCATATTTTGACTGAACACTGGGTTCAACCAACAATATAACAGTGAGCTCTGATAACACGTGGCCGAGCCCTGACATCCGGAGGTCTTGTGGCTAAATGTATACTAAGAGAGAATCCGCTGTCGGAAACTGTTTTTTTTAATTCTCTGATGTAGATAGTACATTTAAGAGACCTGTTGTGTTTCCTGTTACTTTAGAACATGCACGATGCCGTGATGTCAGAGCACGTAGTCGGCCATGAACACACTTCTTAGAGCATGTGCTCTTTGCTTTCCTGCTGCTGTTCACAGCGAGGGGATCCCATGCACACATACAGCAGTTAGAGATTCAACCCTCCCTTTGAGTGGTCGGAAGACTAGAAAGACGCTATATAAATGCAAGTCCATTTACCATTTAACATTTGGAGTTACTAAAATATATATTCAGAAGTTAATGAGGCTTTTCACGACACACTGCTCTCCCTTACCTGTACTCCTAATAGCCTAATACAAGTACAGGTAGTGATGATTGTGGCCCTGATATTACTTGGTATTGAATCAAAACTTCATTTTGTGATATCGCCAACATAACATAAGAAATGTAAAAAAAAAAAAGAAGCATTTTGCCACCTACAGAACCTGGAAAATCACCAGCGATGAACACTAAAGTTCAGAATGAAGCTCTCACATGTTAATACTTTACAGTAGTGAAAAATGCCAGATGTGCTAGTGACTTTCTTTATATGTTTTATTGTATGTGTTTCTTTTATACTTGTGCAGATACATAGGAAGCAGTGTTTTTTGTATTAATAATACAAAATATTATACAATTATACAATATAGCACTGGCAGGTGCCATTCGGCTGTGTAACAAGTACTTTTATTTCTGTTACTTAAAACACAGTTCACTGTTAATACCTCTTTTACTTGTGTAAGATTTTGAAGTCCAGGCATCAGTGTGTATTAGTGTTTTGAATTCATTTTGATAAAGGTGATGCTGTTGCCTGTACATGTTATCTACGTGTGTAGACTGTGATGTTATTTTACAACTCTCCATGCAGATTGTAGTGCAGATAGCAACAGGCCGTGGACCCCTATTCTGTAGAAACTCCTGAGAAGCTTCTCAATACTTAGAAGAACGATAATATGATCAAACTGCTGGGTTTTGTTTCATTAAGGTCACTTGCATCAAGGATTGTTCACCAAAAACGTGTTCTCAGTGGCTTCTTGACTTTCAGAAGGCCAAGAAGAGAACAATATGAACTCAAGTGGTAGCAAATAATTAAAGTGGAGCAGCTTCAAATTTGAGACTCTTTCTCGGGAGCCGATTGGTCAGAGTGAGAACATAATCTCAGTTAGTCGCACATATTAATGGACATCAATGCTCAGGTGTTGATATTTGACACCGAGCAGGTCTTAATGCTTGAAAAGCCCAGATTACCCTACACTACAGAAGACAATGCAGATGAGTTTATCTTACTATGTTTAAGTGACAGGAACTGGAGCTTGATTTCTCTGAACCGCTATTACTCATAAGTCTGTTGGGCCCTGCTTCCCGTAGAAACGAGCAGTTTTGAAATGTAAGCACACGTGCAACATCTTACCTCATCTAACCGTCGCGCTGTGTGACATGCATAGTTTTGGTTTCTCTACATAATGAGAGGTATTGGTCATTGGGATGAAATATTACAGGAATGCAGAATATTTCTGTTATTTAAGCTGCGGTCAGACATGTTTATTTAATGTGAGTCTGCTAGCTCTGATAACTCTGGTCACTGGTCTGGGAACGATAGATTAAGCATGTCTAGTCCTCACCCAAATTCCTTTGAAACCAGAGGATTATTTCATGAAGGAGGTTAAGAAAATTGAGCTTTGGAGGTGGAAGCTGTGTTTCTTTAAAAAAATATTCTGGTTCATACAACAATTTTTTTTTTTTTTTTTTTTTTTTCAGTTATCATAACGTTGTGATCACCAAAGTAAAAGATCACTACAAACTCTATTGGGCCAGGCAACCAGACAGGTTAGAGACAAGACAGCAGTTTATCCAGACTGTATAAAGCACACGTATACTGAGAGTAGGCACACCTTAAAAGGATGGTAATAATCCATCATTGATGAAGCTGATGATGATGAAGCTGATACAACTAGAGCACAAGATCAGCACTATCTGAGAACATTGTAATGAGAAATGGTCAACAAATTGAGTTGGTATCTACTTTTAAATATCTAGGATTCTTAATTGATGACCACTTGTCTTTTAAGGAGCACATTCAGTATGTTGTAAAAAAAAAAAAAGAAGCTGAAACTCTTATTTTTTACTACAGAAACAAGTCTTGCTTTTCTTTTTGTGTGAAACAGAAACTGGTGGAATTTACCTTTTTTGCCTGTTATTGACTACCGAGATGTGTTGCATATGAATGCTTCTGCTCATTGTCTTCGCATGCTGGATAGCGTGTAACACGGGTCGCTGAGATTCATTACAAACTGTCGTTCTTTTACTCATCACTGTGTACTCTACTCTAAAGTGAATCGGTCATCCTTATGTGTTCGTCGCCTCAGTCATTGGAATGCGTTTATCTACAAAAACATTCTGGGTATAATGTTAAAGGTCCCATATCATGCTCATTTTCAGGTTCATACTTGTATTTTGTGTTTCTACTAGAACATGTTTACCTGCTTTAATGTTAAAAAAAAACTTTATTTTCTTCATACTGTCTGTCTGAATCTACCTGTATTTACCCTCTGTCTGAAACGCTCCGTTTTAGCGCATTTTGACGGAATTATAACAGAATTGCATTGCTAAGCAGTAGCTTGGGTCTGTGTGTACTTCCTGTCAGCTGATGACATTCATATACACTGAAACCAGGAATAAACTGGGACACATTTAGAATGTTTACGTTTAAATCTGTGTAAAGGGTCTAAATATTGTATATTTGTGACATCACAAATGGACAGAAATCCTGACAGCTTGTTTCAAATGCAGAGTTTCTGAATACGGGCTGTGTGTATTTCCCTGTGGATTGAGTGTTTCGATACTTTCACAGTATTTACATAGGACTTAAGCCTGCTTTATAATAAAAAAACATGAAAATCTCACTTTTTTATAATATGGGCCCTTTAATTAATAATTAATAATAATTGTACTATAACTGTGTTGCTGCTATCTTGGCCAGGTCTCCCTTGGAAAAGAGATCTTTTATCTCAATGGGACTAACCTGGTTAAATAAAGGAAAGTAATAATAAACTATGTGGGTGCACAGTAAAAACTCTGTTGGTGCACAACCCCTGCATAGGTCAAAGTTGAACCAAGAAGTCGTTCTGTAAACTGATGGATGTTTGGCTGATACTCTTACCGTTAAAAGCTTATCAGACTTTATTATAGCAACAATTAACATTGATGAGTAAAATGTCATGTGATAGAAATGATGGCCAATGGTACAAAAATAAGGCCCGACTTGAAATAAACAGATCGTACTCGGACTGACTTCTCTGAACTAACTTGTGACTTCTCTTGTTAGGAGTAATGAAGTCATGTGTTGTCTGCTGTCAGATGCCTTCAAGCAAATTAACAGCAGGATGCAATTGTTGATGAGCGGTAGCCCATATCAAATGTCATATGAACGCCATGAATGTGAAATATCCAGTTACCACCGTGGTGCCACCAGCATACAACCTTACTCCATGAGAAAGCTCAGTGGAATAGGCGTGGCCGATGTCCTGCCAGTGCACTCAGTGTTCGTCACCAGAGTCTTCCACCAGCTGCTGGTTTAACGGCTGTGAGTACTAACAATAACCATGTTGGTTGTTTATTTTTGATGATGATAATTTAGGGGGAGCGTCTTTGGAGGGAGGCCTGAAGGGGACGGACTGTCACTGTTGCTGACTTGGTGTCTTTCGCTCTAGATTTAGAGACTTTTGGAGCTAGTGCTGCTAGCTACTTTCATTGAAGAAGAGTTGGCAACACTGGGCTGAGTTTTGAAGTTGGATTGTTTTTTTTAAAGTCTAGCGTATTCTTGCTAGTTTCTCCAATGTTACCGACCAAAGCTTTCATTTTAGTGCACCCTAAGCACTGGAGACTACACATTTGCATGCAAAGAAAAAAGCTAATTCTTAAATTGTGATATTTCTTCGATCGCTGTGACAAACATTAAGTTAAGCACTAGTAGACACGAGCACCCGAGGAGTAGCAGTCTCAGTATTACAGAATCACGTGACACACACTAGCCCGAGGCACAAACACCTCAAAACGACTTTTTTTATTATCAGAATTTGATCCATTCAGTCCAATAAAATTAGGAAAATCTAGGAAACTCATATGATTAAATTATTTTATCCCATTTATATGTTTGGGGAGCCAACAGGAAGTCAGCTCTCAAACAGGCGTGCTGTCAACTGGCTTAGCGGGAGGACTCTAGTATGTACAGTATGTTCTGCGGGCTGTTTTGGCATATTCGAGACCGGCGTGAGCAGCTTTCATAGGAATGAATAAGGTGCCATCTTGGCACACAGTATCCAGTTTTTCTTAATACATGCCTGCCTAGAAACCACTAGCAGCTAACTACTTCTTTGATGACTGAAATGAGATAACTAGGATGAATATATCAGTCATTGGTAAGGGCAAAATATCAACGTGTCCTCATACAATTCAATTTTTGTTCATTCTCTTATGAATGTCCTAAAGGTCATTTAGGAAAAGATCAGGGTCTGGGTTAAAATAAGTATGTTTGTTGCGTGAAATGTTTATTACGGAATTTACGTATGTGACGCTAGTTAAGTAGGCAAGTAAGGTAAAATAAGTCAGCGTTGACTTGGTTTCACATAAGACATGAACAGCGGGTCTCCTGAGTGATAGTCCTGTGTTTGTTTGACCCGTCCATACTCCCCGACTTCCTCCCCACATGGAGTTTGTCACATTTAAGTGGAAAGTCAAATCACATAATATTATATAACTCTGTTTTAGATCTACACACTGGCGGGAGACGAGAGAGAGGAGAAGAGAAAGTGAAAGATACTTAAAAAATCTCTTTTTCCTCAGTCATCTTATAGACTATTATAAAACTGACGATCCCCTTTCAACCTTATTTTAACTTGATTTCCTTTACCTTAATTCTTATCAGTGAGCCCTAATTGTTGACTCTGACCTATAGTAACACTATTGTATCCTAGAACAGTGTGGAAACCTGGCTAATGTGGCAGTTTAGTGACCAGAGTTCAGCATAAAACACAAAAACCAAGTTCCATATAAGCTCAATGAAGTCCCACTAGAAATCTGAGTGTTTTTAAAAACTCAAAAATATATATTAAAGGTTCCAAAACAACATTTAGACCACTGAAAACTATTCCTACACTGAACATATTAAAAAAAAAATACTCATGTAGAATCTGACTAAAACTTTTTAAAGTGAACACAAATCCTTTAAAACTTCTCTTTGACTTTTTTGTCTTGGGAGTTATTAAAGGTTTATTACTTTGGACATCCTGTTCATCTGCTAACCTAGCCTGCTCAGTCTGAGCCTGATTCATCCCCTCAGTGTCTCTGAAACACTGCTGTAAACTCTGGATCTGGCTTAGCAAACTCCCAGCAGAGACCCGGTGAAAAAGTGCTTTGAGTTCTTGGACTGTTTACTTGTCTGACTTCATCATCTTGACACATCCAGCTTGTTTTTTCCCCCCCTCTTACCTCTCGAACTCTGTCAGTCTGCTATACTGCAAGCTGACACCTTTAGCCGGGAACACTGGAGGGTATTATAGACTTCATTTACAGCAACACCCTTCAGGCACACAAACACACCCCATACACACACCGTGTTCCTCACTTACCGGGCTGTTTTTGAGTCCAATCCATGTGTGATGTAAAATAAAGATAAACCCCTTCTCCTCTCCTCTGCTCAGCTGCTCTAAACTCACTCTCTTCTCGTATCACTCACTTTCTCTGCCTCACTATTTCCAACAGCGGTTTTTCCACCATCTATGCTTTCGACCACTCAGTTTTTCCTCTTCTCCTCCTCTTTTTCCTCTCACTTCTTCCCCTGCCAGATGCAGTATAGCCCACTTCTGTAACTCCGCTGAGGAGCGCTTCAAATGTGAAGGTCCCAGTGTGAGCGGTGTGTGAGGGAGACACTGTGAGTGTGTGAGTGTGTGTGGCGGGGGTGCATCTTGTAAAGGGGGAGGAACCACTGGGAAGCAGAGGGAGACTCTTTACCTCCCCTTCACTTTATCCCACCTCCCTCTATCTATGCTTGCTTTTAGACAGTGTCTGTATTTACAGAGGGTAAAATAAGTATTGAACACGTCACCATTTTTCTCAGTAAATATATTTCCAAAGGTGCTATTGACATGAAATTTTCACCAGATGTTGGTAACAACCCAAGTGATCTATACATATAAAGAAACCAAAACAAATAAGTTCAGAAATTAAGTGACGTGTTCAATACTTATTTTACCCGCTGTATATGCACAAGCACATGCACTGTCAGGAATAAAGTGCTAAATTTGTACCTTCACGGGTGTAACAATACGTTTTTACAACGATACGATACGACACGATTTCCATGGTTCCTATACGATCCAAGGATGATATCTGGCTCATCTAGAAGGCAGTGCAATATTTAACACAAAATATAATAAACCAACTTCTTTTCAAGTTAAATGACAGTGGTTTAACCTGCTGCTTCTGTCCTCTTTCTCAATACAAACGGTAGATCAATAACACAGAGGTCAACCGCTGATAGTGATCAGAAAGCTTGGGACACTAATCCTTCCTCTACAAACGCTGTTTAAATAATCTGTTTATAGTAATCAAGTAGTCCACCTAGAGTGTTCATTTGGGGTCTTTTCATACATGAAAACATGCAGAAAAATATTTTAAAACAGTTAACTGTTGGTTGATAACATCTCTAATCCCACTGCTCAATGGTTATGAAGTTGCTAACGCTAAAATAGGGTTAGCTAACGTTACCAACTAGCTAATCCAACAGTTAACTATGGGTTAATAACATCTCTAATCCCACTGCTCAACGGTTATCAAATTGCTAATGCTAAGAGTGGGTTAGCTAACGTTACCAACTAGCTAATCCAACAGTTAACTGTTGGTTAATAACATCTCTAATCCCACTGCTCAACGGTCATCAAGTTGCTAACGCTAAAATAGGGTTAGCTAACGTTACCAACTAGCTAATCCAACAGTTAACTATGGGTTAATAACATCTCTAATCCCACTGCTCAACGGTTATCAAGTTGCTAATGCTAAGAGTGGGTTAGCTAACGTTACCAACTAGCTAATCCAACAGTTAACTGTTGGTTAATAACATCTCTAATCCCACTGCTCAACGGTCATCAAGTTGCTAACGCTAAAATAGGGTTAGCTAACGTTACCAACTAGCTAATCCAACAGTTAACTGTTGGTTAATAACATCTCTAATCCCACTGCTCAACGGTCATCAAGTTGCTAACGCTAAAATAGGGTTAGCTAACGTTACCAACTAGCTAATCCAACAGTTAACTATGGGTTAATAACATCTCTAATCCCACTGCTCAACGGTTATCAAGTTGCTAATGCTAAGAGTGGGTTAGCTAACGTTACCAACTAGCTAATCCAACAGTTAACTGTTGGTTAATAACATCTCTAATCCCACTGCTCAACGGTCATCAAGTTGCTAACGCTAAAATAGGGTTAGCTAACGTTACCAACTAGCTAATCCAACAGTTAACTATTGGTTAATAACATCTCTAATCCCACTGCTCAACGGTTATCAAGTTGCTAATGCTAAAATAGGGTTAGCTAACGTTACCAACTAGCTAATCCAACAGTTAACTGTTGGTTAATAACATCTCTAATCCCACTGCTCAATGGTTATCAAGTTGCTAACGCTAAAATAGGGTTAGCTAATGTTACCAACAAGCTAATCCAACAGTTAACTATGGGTTAATAACATCTCTAATCCCACTGCTCAACGGTTATCAAGTTGCTAATGCTAAGAGTGGGTTAGCTAACGTTACCAACTAGCTAATCCAACAGTTAACTGTTAGTTAATAACATCTCTAATCCCACTGCTCAACGGTCATCAAATTGCTAACGCTAAAATAGGGTTAGCTAACGTTACCAACTAGCTAATCCAACAGTTAACTATGGGTTAATAACATCTCTAATCCCACTGCTCAACGGTTATCAAGTTGCTAATGCTAGGAGTGGGTTAGCTAACGTTACCAACTAGCTAATCAAACAGTTAACTGTTGGTTAATAACATCTCTAATCCCACTGCTCAACGGTCATCAAGTTGCTAACGCTAAAATAGGGTTAGCTAACGTTACCAACTAGCTAATCCAACAGTTAACTATTGGTTAATAACATCTCTAATCCCACTGCTCAACGGTTATCAAGTTGCTAATGCTAAGAGTGGGTTAGCTAACGTTACCAACTAGCTAATCCAACAGTTAACTGTTGGTTAATAACATCTCTAATCCCACTGCTCAACGGTTATCAAGTTGCTAATGCTAAAATAGGGTTAGCTAACGTTACCAACTAGCTAATCCAACAGTTAACTGTTGGTTAATAACATCTCTAATCCCACTGCTCAATGGTTATCAAGTTGCTAACGCTAAAATAGGGTTAGCTAACGTTACCAACAAGCTAATCCAACAGTTAACTATGGGTTAATAACATCTCTAATCCCACTGCTCAACGGTTATCAAGTTGCTAATGCTAAGAGTGGGTTAGCTAACGTTACCAACTAGCTAATCCAACAGTTAACTGTTGGTTAATAACATCTCTAATCCCACTGCTCAATGGTTATCAAGTTGCTAACGCTAAAATAGGGTTAGCTAACGTTACCAACTAGCTAATCCAACAGTTAACTATTGGTTAATAACATCTCTAATCCCACTGCTCAACGGTTATCAAGTTGCTAATGCTAAGAGTGGGTTAGCTAACGTTACCAACTAGCTAATCCAACAGTTAACTGTTGGTTAATAACATCTCTAATCCCACTGCTCAACGGTTATCAAGTTGCTAATGCTAAAATAGGGTTAGCTAACGTTACCAACTAGCTAATCCAACAGTTAACTGTTGGTTAATAACATCTCTAATCCCACTGCTCAATGGTTATCAAGTTGCTAACGCTAAAATAGGGTTAGCTAACGTTACCAACAAGCTAATCCAACAGTTAACTATGGGTTAATAACATCTCTAATCCCACTGCTCAACGGTTATCAAGTTGCTAATGCTAAGAGTGGGTTAGCTAACGTTACCAACTAGCTAATCCAACAGTTAACTGTTGGTTAATAACATCTCTAATCCCACTGCTCAACGGTCATCAAGTTGCTAACGCTAAAATAGGGTTAGCTAACGTTACCAACTAGCTAATCCAACAGTTAACTATGGGTTAATAACATCTCTAATCCCACTGCTCAACAGTTATCAAGTTGCTAATGCTAAAATAGGGTTAGCTAACGTTACCAACTAGCTAATCCAACAGTTAACTGTTGGTTAATAACATCTCTAATCCCACTGCTCAACGGTTATCAAGTTGCTAATGCTAAGAGTGGGTTAGCTAACGTTACCAACTAGCTAATCCAACAGTTAACTGTTGGTTAATAACATCTCTAATCCCACTGCTCAACGGTTATCAAGTTGCTAATGCTAAAATAGGGTTAGCTAACGTTACCAACTAGCTAATCCAACAGTTAACTGTTGGTTAATAACATCTCTAATCCCACTGCTCAATGGTTATCAAGTTGCTAACGCTAAAATAGGGTTAGCTAACGTTACCAACAAGCTAATCCAACAGTTAACTATGGGTTAATAACATCTCTAATCCCACTGCTCAACGGTTATCAAGTTGCTAATGCTAAGAGTGGGTTAGCTAACGTTACCAACTAGCTAATCCAACAGTTAACTGTTGGTTAATAACATCTCTAATCCCACTGCTCAACGGTCATCAAGTTGCTAACGCTAAAATAGGGTTAGCTAACGTTACCAACTAGCTAATCCAACAGTTAACTATGGGTTAATAACATCTCTAATCCCACTGCTCAACGGTTATCAAGTTGCTAATGCTAAGAGTGGGTTAGCTAACGTTACCAACTAGCTAATCCAACAGTTAACTGTTGGTTAATAACATCTCTAATCCCACTGCTCAACGGTCATCAAGTTGCTAACGCTAAAATAGGGTTAGCTAACGTTACCAACTAGCTAATCCAACAGTTAACTATTGGTTAATAACATCTCTAATCCCACTGCTCAACGGTTATCAAGTTGCTAATGCTAAGAGTGGGTTAGCTAACGTTACCAACTAGCTAATCCAACAGTTAACTGTTGGTTAATAACATCTCTAATCCCACTGCTCAACGGTTATCAAGTTGCTAATGCTAAAATAGGGTTAGCTAACGTTACCAACTAGCTAATCCAACAGTTAACTGTTGGTTAATAACATCTCTAATCCCACTGCTCAATGGTTATCAAGTTGCTAACGCTAAAATAGGGTTAGCTAACGTTACCAACAAGCTAATCCAACAGTTAACTATGGGTTAATAACATCTCTAATCCCACTGCTCAACGGTTATCAAGTTGCTAATGCTAAGAGTGGGTTAGCTAACGTTACCAACTAGCTAATCCAACAGTTAACTGTTGGTTAATAACATCTCTAATCCCACTGCTCAACGGTCATCAAGTTGCTAACGCTGAAATAGGGTTAGCTAACGTTACCAACTAGCTAATCCAACAGTTAACTATGGGTTAATAACATCTCTAATCCCACTGCTCAACGGTTATCAAGTTGCTAATGCTAAAATAGGGTTAGCTAACGTTACCAACTAGCTAATCCAACAGTTAACTGTTGGTTAATAACATCTCTAATCCCACTGCTCAACGGTTATCAAGTTGCTAATGCTAAAATAGGGTTAGCTAACGTTACCAACTAGCTAATCCAACAGTTAACTATGGGTTAATAACATCTCTAATCCCTATGCTCAACGGTCATCAAGTTGCTAATGCTAAAATAGGGTTAGCTAACGTTACCAACTAGCTAATCCAACAGTTAACTGTTGGTTAATAACATCTCTAATCCCACTGCTCAACGGTTATCAAGTTGCTAATGCTAAAATAGGGTGAGCTAACGTTACCAACTAGCTAATCCAACAGTTAACTATGGGTTAATAACATCTCTAATCCCACTGCTCAACGGTTATCAAGTTGCTAATGCTAAAATAGGGTTAGCTAACGTTACCAACTAGCTAATCCAACAGTTAACTATGGGTTAATAACATCTCTAATCCCACTGCTCAACGGTCATCAAATTGCTAATGCTACAATAGGGTTAGCTAACGTTACCAACTAGCTAATCCAACAGTTAACTGTTGGTTAATAACATCTCTAATCCCACTGCTCAACGGTTATCAAGTTGCTAATGCTAAAATAGGGTTAGCTAACGTTACCAACTAGCTAATCCAACAGTTAACTATGGGTTAATAACATCTCTAATCCCACTGCTCAACGGTCATCAAGTTGCTAATGCTACAATAGGGTTAGCTAACGTTACCAACTAGCTAATCCAACAGTTAACTGTTGGTTAATAACATCTCTAATCCCACTGCTCAACGGTTATCAAGTTGCTAATGCTAAAATAGGGTTAGCTAACGTTACCAACTAGCTAATCCAACAGTTAACTATGGGTTAATAACATCTCTAATCCCACTGCTCAACGGTTATGAAGTTGCTAACGCTAAAATAGGGTTAGCTAACGTTACCAACTAGCTAATCCAACAGTTAACTGTTGGTTAATAACATCTCTAATCCCACTGCTCAACGGTCATCAAGTTGCTAATGCTAAAATAGGGTTGGCTAACGTTACCAACTAGCTAATCCAACAGTTAACTGTTGGTTAATAACATCTCTAATCCCACTGCTCAACGGTCATCAAGTTGCTAATGCTAAAATAGGGTTAGCTAACGTTACCAACTAGCTAATCCAACAGTTAACTGTTGGTTAATAACATCTCTAATCCCACTGCTCAACGGTTATCAAGTTGCTAACGCTAAAATAGGGTTAGCTAACGTTACCAACTAGCTAATCCAACAGTTAACTGTTGGTTAATAACATCTCTAATCCCACTGCTCAACGGTCATCAAATTGCTAATGCTAAAATAGGGTTAGCTAACGTTACCAACTAGCTAATCCAACAGTTAACTGTTGGTTAATAACATCTCTAATCCCACTGCTCAACGGTTATCAAGTTGCTAATGCTAAAATAGGGTTAGCTAACGTTACCAACTAGCTAATCCAACAGTTAACTGTTGGTTAATAACATCTCTAATCCCACTGCTCAACGGTTATCAAGTTGCTAATGCTAAAATAGGGTTAGCTAACGTTACCAACTAGCTAATCCAACAGTTAACTGTTGGTTAATAACATCTCTAATCCCACTGCTCAACGGTCATCAAGTTGCTAATGCTACAATAGGGTTAGCTAACGTTACCAACTAGCTAATCCAACAGTTAACTGTTGGTTAATAACATCTCTAATCCCACTGCTCAACGGTCATCAAGTTGCTAACGCTAAGAGTGGGTTAGCTAATGTTAAGATAAGATAAAATAAGATATTCCTTTATTAGTCCCGCAGTGGGAACATGTGCAGTGTACAGCAGCAAAGAGGATAGAGCAAAAAACAAGATGCATCAGCTAACACAGTAAAAAAAGAGCTAAACAAAGTGTAACAAAATACAAACCATTTAAATAGAAGGAAGTATAAAGATAGGAGCAGTTACCAACCAGCTAATCCAACAGTTAACTGTTGGTTAATAACATCTCTAATCCCACTGCTCAACGTTCATCAAGTTGCTGTAGACAAAGTTACCAGGTAACAGTTAACCTCACTAGTGAAAAAACAATACAGCAATACAGTACATTTATAACACTAAATAGTCTTCATTTAAATCTTGGCTACTTGATATTCTGTCTCTCCTAAAACTGTAGAAAATTAAATTCACATTGCAAGGTTCCTCTGATTGCTCAATTATGTTGATCGGCATCCCCATAGTAGGGTGTCACAGTAAAGATGAGTGTAGTACATACCTGCGTTGAGCGTTGGTTTTGCTGCCTGTCTGCCACACAGCCCCCCGTATAAGATCCTTGTGTCAGTCTACAGATTTCATTAGTCCTACATGGCGGCCTGAGTGTCAGCCACCACCTCTTTTTTTTTTCTTTCCTTTAATGCATATTTTGGTCTATGTATTTCGGTTTTATTATTATTTTATGTGTATGTATACATATGTTCAGTATACGTGTATATGAAGGTGTGTGTATATATATTTCTTCTTTCCAATTTATTTACTATAACTATTATTATTGTTATTTCTTTAATCCATTTTTTTTTTTTTTCAAGCCAGCCACCCGGTGAACTGGGTCAATGAGGTTTGCTATATAAACCAATATGTGAGTCATTATAACTACCGCATCAGAAAACAACCCAATTGAAAGACCCAAATACTATATACCCTGAAACTTTGTTAGTAACATGACCCAGTATTTTTTATTGTGAACCTTATAATGGCAAATTTGTACTCAGTACAACATGAGAAACAGTCAAAAAATAACATTTTCCCACATTTATTAACCTAAATCATTATATCATTAATCAATGACATTTCTTTTTTACACTATCAATATTTAAATCATAAAAGTCATACAATTTATGTTAAAACTGATATAAAAACACCACAAACATATTTTCTATCAATACAGAATTTAAAAAATCAGCTTTTATCCCCTTTTTTCTTTCAACGTCAGCCACAACTCCCTTCAAAATTTCTAAGGGTAACATATAACTTATCATCAACACTGTACACATCGAGGGACCGACAGTCTACTTCTTGTCCCGGTTTAATTACACTCCATTGAGGATCGACTTTGACTGTGTATGCACGCAGGTGTGGATCAAGATACTGGGACGAGAAGCGTACAGCATAGAAGCCATTTAATATGCAAAAAAAAGCACAAAAAAAAATGCTACAATAGGGTTAGCTAACGTTACCAACTAGCTAATCCAACAGTTAACTGTTGGTTAATAACATCTCTAATCCCACTGCTCAACGGTTATCAAGTTGCTAATGCTAAAATAGGGTTAGCTAACATTACCAACTAGCTAATCCAACAGTTAACTGTTGGTTAATAACATCTCTAATCCCACTGCTCAACGGTTATCAAGTTGCTAATGCTAAAATAGGGTTAGCTAACGTTACCAACTAGCTAATCCAACAGTTAACTGTTGGTTAATAACATCTCTAATCCCACTGCTCAACGGTTATCAAGTTGATAACGCTAAAATAGGGTTAGCTAACGTTACCAACTAGCTAATCCAACAGTTAACTGTTGGTTAATAACATCTCTAATCCCACTGCTCAACGGTTATCAAGTTGCTAATGCTAAAATAGGGTTAGCTAACGTTACCAACTAGCTAATCCAACAGTTAACTATGGGTTAATAACATCTCTAATCCCACTGCTCAACGGTTATGAAGTTGCTAACGCTAAAATAGGGTTAGCTAACGTTACCAACTAGCTAATCCAACAGTTAACTGTTGGTTAATAACATCTCTAATCCCACTGCTCAACGGTCATCAAGTTGCTAATGCTAAAATAGGGTTGGCTAACGTTACCAACTAGCTAATCCAACAGTTAACTGTTGGTTAATAACATCTCTAATCCCACTGCTCAACGGTCATCAAATTGCTAATGCTAAAATAGGGTTAGCTAACGTTACCAACTAGCTAATCCAACAGTTAACTGTTGGTTAATAACATCTCTAATCCCACTGCTCAACGGTTATCAAGTTGCTAACGCTAAAATAGGGTTAGCTAACGTTACCAACTAGCTAATCCAACAGTTAACTGTTGGTTAATAACATCTCTAATCCCACTGCTCAACGGTCATCAAATTGCTAATGCTAAAATAGGGTTAGCTAACGTTACCAACTAGCTAATCCAACAGTTAACTGTTGGTTAATAACATCTCTAATCCCACTGCTCAACGGTTATCAAATTGCTAATGCTAAAATAGGGTTAGCTAACGTTACCAACTAGCTAATCCAACAGTTAACTGTTGGTTAATAACATCTCTAATCCCACTGCTCAACGGTTATCAAGTTGCTAATGCTAAAATAGGGTTAGCTAACGTTACCAACTAGCTAATCCAACAGTTAACTGTTGGTTAATAACATCTCTAATCCCACTGCTCAACGGTCATCAAGTTGCTAATGCTAAAATAGGGTTAGCTAACGTTACCAACTAGCTAATCCAACAGTTAACTGTTGGTTAATAACATCTCTAATCCCACTGCTCAACGGTTATCAAGTTGCTAACGCTAAGAGTGGGTTAGCTAACGTTACCAACTAGCTAATCCAACAGTTAACTGTTGGTTAATAACATCTCTAATCCCACTGCTCAACGGTCATCAAGTTGCTAATGCTAAAATAGGGTTAGCTAACGTTACCAACTAGCTAATCCAACAGTTAACTGTTGGTTAATAACATCTCTAATCCCACTGCTCAACGGTTATCAAGTTGATAATGCTAAAATAGGGTTAGCTAACGTTACCAACTAGCTAATCCAACAGTTAACTGTTGGTTAATAACATCTCTAATCCCACTGCTCAACGGTCATCAAGTTGCTAACGCTAAGAGTGGGTTAGCTAATGTTAAGATAAGATAAAATAAGATATTCCTTTATTAGTCCCGCAGTGGGAACATGTGCAGTGTACAGCAGCAAAGAGGATAGAGCAAAAAACAAGATGCATCAGCTAACACAGTAAAAAAAGAGCTAAACAAAGTGTAACAAAATACAAACCATTTAAATAGAAGGAAGTATAAAGATAGGAGCAGTTACCAACCAGCTAATCCAACAGTTAACTGTTGGTTAATAACATCTCTAATCCCACTGCTCAACGTTCATCAAGTTGCTGTAGACAAAGTTACCAGGTAACAGTTAACCTCACTAGTGAAAAAACAATACAGCAATACAGTACATTTAAAACACTAAATAGTCTTCATTTAAATCTTGGCTACTTGATATTCTGTCTCTCCTAAAACTGTAGAAAATTAAATTCACATTGCAAGGTTCCTCTGATTGCTCAATTATGTTGATCGGCATCCCCATAGTAGGGTGTCACAGTAAAGATGAGTGTAGTACATACCTGCGTTGAGCGTTGGTTTTGCTGCCTGTCTGCCACACAGCCCCCCGTATAAGATCCTTGTGTCAGTCTACAGATTTCATTAGTCCTACATGGCGGCCTGAGTGTCAGCCACCACCTCTTTTTTTTTTCTTTCCTTTAATGCATATTTTGGTCTATGTATTTCGGTTTTATTATTATTTTATGTGTATGTATACATATGTTCAGTATACGTGTATATGAAGGTGTGTGTATATATATTTCTTCTTTCCAATTTATTTACTATAACTATTATTATTGTTATTTCTTTAATCCATTTTTTTTTTTTTTCAAGCCAGCCACCCGGTGAACTGGGTCAATGAGGTTTGCTATATAAACCAATATGTGAGTCATTATAACTACCGCATCAGAAAACAACCCAATTGAAAGACCCAAATACTATATACCCTGAAACTTTGTTAGTAACATGACCCAGTATTTTTTATTGTGAACCTTATAATGGCAAATTTGTACTCAGTACAACATGAGAAACAGTCAAAAAATAACATTTTCCCACATTTATTAACCTAAATCATTATATCATTAATCAATGACATTTCTTTTTTACACTATCAATATTTAAATCATAAAAGTCATACAATTTATGTTAAAACTGATATAAAAACACCACAAACATATTTTCTATCAATACAGAATTTAAAAAATCAGCTTTTATCCCCTTTTTTCTTTCAACGTCAGCCACAACTCCCTTCAAAATTTCTAAGGGTAACATATAACTTATCATCAACACTGTACACATCGAGGGACCGACAGTCTACTTCTTGTCCCGGTTTAATTACACTCCATTGAGGATCGACTTTAACTGTGTATGCACGCAGGTGTGGATCAAGATACTGGGACGAGAAGCGTACAGCATAGAAGCCATTTAATATGCAAAAAAAAGCAAAAAAAAAAAAGAGGAACATTCTTTGCGTGCAAGTAAACAATAATGAACAGTGTCACATCATTGTGATCGCTGTCAGGTAGTATACGCTCCCCATGTTTCCATGACGCCTGAAAGATTTGTATAATGTAAAAGTTGACTTACTCATTTTGGACTCATTTAGTCCACAAGTTATATTTAAGTTGGCTTCGTGGGCATTAATTAGACCAACATGTGGAGGCAGTTTCATTAAGGTGAAGGTGGTTCTTCAACACCTTGTACGTCTATACGGTCGTGGCATTTTTTAGTAGAGTAAATTGATCATTCGGGTCACAGTGACTGGTGTAGGGGCTTTTCCCATGGAAGGAATTTCCCTTTTGGATGAATGAATGTGTTAGTCAGTTGCTTCCCCCACACGTACAAAACACACACACACACACACACACACACACACACACACACAGGAGCTGCAAAGAAACATTACACACCATCTTGCAGGAAATGGGAATGGCACTGAGCAACTGTTAATTAGCTGCTAGCTGCCAGCTACATACGTGATTGGGGGGTGAATGGAACATGTGGTTTTAAAATGACTTCCGTGCCCGCCTGAACTACGGTGCTGTGGTTTTCTGCACTCCTACAGGCAAATTTTTCCTTGGAACCATATATAGAACTGTTGAATACCAAAGCCCTGTGGTGGAATGTAGTGAAATGTTAGTGGATCTGTAACTATTCATTTGCTTGGAACATTTTTGTTGTTAGCTAAAAGCATTCATTTAACATTTGGTAATGTTCAGTAATGCAATGTCCTCGGAGTTGCATCAGCTGACACACAAATCATGTGAAATAAATCTAATTATGGCTGTATACGTTGAGAGGAGGATAAGTCTGTCTGTGTGCCTGAGCACATGTGTTAAAATTGTACAAATCAGTGCCAGCACTTTTGTACACAGTCTGGTAATGAGCACACAACATATAACCCACTGTGTCCCTGTACTTGTGCACATTCTTAGTTATAACAAGGTTAGAGAGCAGCGCTTCAGTTACAGTCTGCATGGGGCTTGCTTAGGGCTTTGCAGTTGCAGCACAGATCTGCAGCAACGACAAGAGAGACACCTGGAAAGCCTGTCGCTGCTCAACGTGCAAGCATTTGCACTCCAACCACAACCATTTCCCGTATAGAATAGGATAAAACGATAACACCTTTATTGTCAGAGAGGTTTGAAATTTGTTTTGCATCACAGCAGCTCCATTTGCAACATGAAAAACGATTTAGTAATAGTACTGTAGCCTGTAGTAATATTTTGGCTATAACCAATAAAATGGTTTCATCAGTACATTATTTGAATTAAAAAATGGTAATATGGTGACATTAATGGTGTAATAATCTGATAATAATGAGGTAATATAGGTTGATGTTTTCACAATATTATAGGCCAACAGCGTAATATCACATTCAAATTCTTGGAAGTCAAAATTGGTAATTACCATATTATAATGCTGAAATGCATCCTCCCTTATGTTTAATACTTTACAAATGATATGTTTAATACTGTGACTTGTTACCTAGAAACATTTAGTGGTAGTTTCTATTTAATAACCATCAATCAGGGCTGCAAAATGCTAAACTACCTATACATTTCAGTCTGGACCGACAGACCGACATAGCCATTCCTAGAGCCTTGCCGCTAGTGTGACCAAAAAGTTGACTTCTTCTGGTTGGAAGGACTCCAACAGCATTGATTTAGCAACTCATCAAAGATGAACATTAATGCTCAGTTTCCTGATAACTCACACAGTAATTGAACATTAACAAAGGATGAACATAAAGTGGTGAACCTAAGTGACTGACTGTACTTTGTTTGTAGTTTGTTTTTGGTTAGAAATTAGGTTTTTCTTAAGTTGCACTAATTCTATGAGTGTATACGCTAAATGACTAGAACAGGGGTCAGCAACCTTTACTATCAAAAGAGCCATTTTAGGCAAAAAAAATAAATCTGTCTGGAGCCGCAAAACATTTGAGCATTGTGATGAAGGTAACACAGTTTATAGTCTAAGTATATAGTATATAAGTCTAATGCAGTGAAGGCCCAAGTGCAAATGTACGACGGAGTATTAGGGCCACATTGAGGGAAAAAAAGTTGTAATATTACGAGAGTAAAGTCATAACTTTACGAGAAAAAAGTTGTAATATTACGAGAATAAAGTCATAACTTTACGAGAAAAAAGTCGTAATATTACGAGAATAAAGTTATAACTTTACGAGAAAAAAGCTGTAATATTACGAAAATAAAGACATAACTTTACGGGGAAAAAAATTTAATAACTCGTAAAATTACTACTTATAATATTATGACATTATTCTCATAATACTATTAATAATTTTTTCTCGTAAACCTTTGACTTTACTCTCGTAATATTATGACTTTATTCTCGAAATGTCAGATTTATTTTTTTTCCTCAATGGAAACAATGTTATTTCCACTACTTCTTCTCTTTCCACATCAAAGTTCAAGTCTGATCTCACTGCTCTTCCAAATACTCACAAAACACTCCCTTCTCAGTGATGGTTTCCTTACTGCTGTGCCAACATGGAAATTTACTGATTCATAAGATGTTTGTCAGTTTGCAAAGAGATCCCATCAGAGCAAAAAGTGGATGGATGAATAACTGAATGTTTTTTTTTGGGGGGGGGGGGATTCTGCCAGAAGGATTTAATTATGATTCGCTGTGCCTTAGAAGTCACCCCATTCTTTGCTCTTTCTCCACAGACACATCATGACTGAGCTGATTGAAACAGAGAGGCTATATGTGGAGGAGCTGCAAAGTATCATGGAGGTACAGAATGTCTACAATGCATCACCATGTCACTGCAGTCCCTTAATCTCTACTGTTCATACTGTTTTGAATGTTTAACATTCCCCTTTAATTCACCCATTAACGGATCTAATCTGTCTAAGGGTCTAATCTAATCTAAAGTTTAATCTGTTATTTATCAGTAAAAACAAACAAAACAATGATATGGAAGAAAATGAAATGACTTGTCTTTGATCTCTGACTGTCACTAATCCAGATATCCAATAGCACTATGAGTCCTGGTGCATCCCTGAGTTCAATAACCACATTGATTGCCTTTTAGTAGAAAGAACACTGCAATTCTTTTCCTCATAAATCCGACACTCCTGTCAGTGTATGAACTCCGTATGATCTCCTGGGTTATCAATTTTCTGCTGGATTACAGGCGCTACAGAAGGCTCAAGTCCAGCATTGATTCTGACTATACCGTATATTGATTACACGAAACAGAGCATGGTGTGTTAGTGTGTATAATTTATTCTCATCACCCATAGGTGTCCATTTTTAGATTGAGTTTGACGCTGCTGATGGGCAGAGGTTAAGAATGATTAACTGACTTAATTTAAGGCTAATTTTGCTATCTGCTTCCTTCTTCTTCTTCTTCTTCTTCTTCTTCTTCTTCTTCTTCTTCTTCTTCTTCTTCTTCTTCGCTGTCTCATCTCCTCCCCCAGGGTTATTTTGCAGAGCTGGATAACTCGGAGCTCAGCCACCTCATCCCCCCGTCCCTAGAGAACAAAAGGGACGTGCTGTTTGGCAACCTGCCAGAGATATATGAATTTCACAACAGGTAGGCGGAGTGCATTTTATACATTGTCCTTGCCTTATGCTCTTCTGTATCTTGGAAACATTGATATCAGTGATAAACAATGTTGACCACAGGATAAATGGTATAAAGAGGACTGAGAGACTACGGATAAAATTATTTTTATTTTTCCATAAAGTGAAAGTAGATCTCTAATACATAAAAAAAAAGGGTTGTATCACTGTCTGAAGTATGTCTTCAGTCTTCACAGCCTCCTTTCATAGGCTTTGGTTGCAATAAGGAACTTTTAAGTGGTGATGAAACCGTCCTTTTTTAATCCTGATATGACCTACGTATGTAAACGAGACCATCAGAAAGAGAAGACTGGCTGTTTCTATATAGTTATTATTAATGCTCGTCATCGAGGCCGGATTCCGACCGGATTCCGAAATCACGCAGGTTGACCAGAAACTCCTTCAGCTCAGACTCCAGCGGGGCCTCCGGGAGTGACCAGCATACTGTGGACAGACCCAGATCCGGCTTCGCTGCCGCCTTTGACCTACAGTCGGAGCTCCGGCGGGAGGTGGAGAGCTCCGCGAACCGGCAGCAGCGGCTCCTCCTCCGGCCAGGAGCAGAGCTTCACCCCGCTGGGAGCCGACACCGACACCACGCTGCTGGAGGCCCAGGCCGTACTGGGCCCGCTGGAGGGAAGGGAGGCACGGGAGAACCAGAACCAGTAAAATGAGTGCTCATATACACTACCGCTTTTGTCCACAGGGACCGCCAAAATCAACACGAAATGAACGTCCCTTGTAGTAGCTTTAAAGTTTAACCGTCAATATCTGTTAATATCTTTCTTCTTATTTAAGTTATAAACATTATTAACAGTTGTTTTTTTTAATTAATATGCACGTAAAAGTAAAGCGGTACTTTGCACAAACATTTATTGGCTGATTTCTTTTGCTTATAAAATAAATACACTAAGATTTGCGCTTTGTCTCCCCCTCACTCCCCACATCCTCTCCACAGTCTGCATTCCAGCTTGTCAGTTTGCTAAAGGCAGTCACACAGACATGCACAAAACTGGTTTAGTGACTTCTAGATGTCTTCCCAGCAATCTAATGTGACGACTGAGATATTTTGTTTGCATAGTGGGAGGAACATCGCATAAACTGTCGAGACGGTGCATCTCTGTGACTTCCAATTGAAGTGGTGTTAACTCACTGCCTATACATCATATATATGTATATGTTACAACAAATAATCGTGTTTTGTGGACAGGAATATTGAACTTTTTGTGACAGCATGTGGACCTATTTGGGTCCTGGTTTGTGTTTACTTCCTCATGTCGTAGCTCCACCCTGTAGATTATAGACCTGTATGTCACCTCGGCATGTGCTCCACGTACGAACAAAAGTGTCTGTGACGACAATATAGTTGTTCAAAGCAACTGTCAACAAGCAGAAAAATTCTGAGATATCACGGGCAGATTGCAGACTCCCTGAAGGCCACAACTGAAAGAGCTGTTCCTCCTTTCCCTTCCATTCTTTATCTCCATCTGACCTCTTTCTTCTTAGTACACTTCCTTTCCTCTCTCTCTTGCTTCCTGTTTTGTCTTGCCTCTTTTCTCTATCCCTCTATGTGTGTATACTTGTTGGTGCTTCCTCTCATCTCTCTGTACAGTAACAGTAACGGTAAGAAGTGTGAGGTGGAGCCGTCATACGACTGCCTGGGATTCTTCACACTTCTTTAAACTCCTTGGTTTTCATAAAATAAAGTTGGGAGAATTAAAAAAGAGAACCGAAGCAGCAGAGGCTGAAGTGTCCTCACTTTTAGTCACGAGTATGCATCAAAGAACATTTACATTCCATAATGCAATCAGTAGCATCTTTTTCTCTTTGTATATCCCCACATCTTTCAAACTCTACACCCTGTTAATACTTTGTGGTACAAACTTAGATGACCTTGATGACTTGACAAAGCTCCTACAGAGCCACTATACAACTGTTTTCACAGACTGAGTAGTTCTGCTCATGACAACTAACATATGCGTAAAAAATTGTCGTAGTACATCCGTTGATTTTTTACAAGTGGAAGTGTTCTCGCATGGTGGCCATATTTAATTTGGCAGAATTTTTCATCGTTGTAAACAATGGCTGTTTGGAGCAACTGACGCGTAGTATTTTGAGACGAGAAGAGTTAAAGGGCTAACTTACCCAAGAAGATCCAAATGAATGACTATACAGCAGCTGTGTGTTCCAAGTTGTTGATGCTAAAAACTTCTTTTCAGCTCGTTCTCATTCGGTTTGTTCTTTATTTACCTTTCAGGACGTTTCTGAGAGAGCTGGAGAACTGTGCAGAGAAACCAGAGCTGGTGGGAACCTGTTTTCTAAAAAGGGTGAGTAGCTTAGAAACAGGAGATAAAATACCACCTTGGCGAACAGCATTATTTACATGAAATGGGGCAGATTGTTCCATTTAGCCTGCATTGTTTGATGTGAATACCATGAAGACATAAGTATATACTTTGGAACACTTCTGGCAAGCAGTTTCAGGAATAATTTCTCGCGATTAACCCGGTCAAAGGCTTTGGATGCATCAATAAAGAACATAAATACAGTGGAGTTTTGGCTTCCATATTTAGCAACTATTTCCTTTAGAGCGTAGATACACATATCGGTGCCATGTTTCCTTTTAAAGCCAAACTGATGATCAGGGGTGAGAACAAACATTTCCAACCTTGCTAGCAAGATTCTTTCCAGCACTTTAGAGAGAATACAAGCAAGGGGCAATAGGTCGATAATTATCCATGCTATTTAATTTAGCAGCCTTGTCCTTAATAACAGGAACTAACAATACAGAGGTGATAGAATCTGGAAGGACACCATGGACCATGAGACCAGTAAAGCACATAGAAAGCACACGTCAAAGCATTTTTTAGATGTTCTGCTGTGATATGATCCATACCATAAGCCTTGTTATCATCTAGTAACAAAGCTTTGGACTGGCATATTTTAGATGTTCTGCATTGATATGATCCATACCACAAGCTTTGTTATCATCTAGCAACATAATGGCGTCATAGACATCATCTGACCTGACTGCCATGTTTTCAGAGAGATCAACATTTTCAACTGCAACTTCATTACTTTTAACCAGAGTAAGTGGGAGTAGGTCACACATGTGCAAGTCACAAGTCTTAACCTTCAAGTCTCAAGCAAGTCCCAAGTCACTGTGGTGAGAATCAAGCAAGTCAAGTCGAGTCCCTGCTGTAAGTCAAGTCAAGTCACTGCTCAGGTCAAGCAAGTCACAAGTCAAGTCATACGAAATTCTGATGATACGTCTTCTCAATAAAATGCATAGTCGATTCAAAGCCAAGTCTAACGTAGCTTAAACTTAAACGTTAGCTTTCTAGCTAACATTTGACAAGCCAATAAGTTAGCTTAAAAGACACACTCGCATACCTTTCTTTGTGGGTTTTGTAGTGACGGATGATTTTTGCCGGAAACTGGACACTGATTTTTGAGCCGCAGACCTTGCATACCGCTGTTCTCTTCTTACTACTGTCATTAACAACATAATCATTGAATCCAAATTTTATGATTTTTGTACTAGGCCCCTCCATGATAGCTCGCTGCCTCCTGCGTTGGCCTCTGCTGCGTCCTAGTAGGTTGCCAGGTTTGCGCGCATTGCAATAGAAATCACTCAATGTTTCAAAAACAAAACGTAACTTATCAATATCTAGAAAAATAAAAACATTTAATTAAAAAAAAAAAGTATTTTCGAGTCATCCGTCTCAAGTGTAAGTCAAGTCTCAAGTCATGAATACCAAGTTAAAGTCAAGTCGAGTCTTTTATCAATGTTAGTCAAGCAAGTCTCAAGTCCTCAAATTTGCAACTCGAGTCTGACTCGAGTCAAGTCATGTGACTTGAGACCCCCACCTCTGCTTTTAACACAGTTGAATAAATTACAGTAATGTTCACGCCACACCTCAGCTATTTTGTCTGGACCACATGCACCCTCTGTGTTGGACGGTAAGGAGGTTTTACAGTTATTCATAACTGACCTCTTTCCAGAAATCATAATGGTTATTAATCTGCAGCTTCCTAGCAAGAGAATCAGCTCTCATTGTGTTCTCGTATCTTTTAATAAAACGAAAAGCATATTTAAATCTTGCATTGGTAAAAATAATTTCTGTTCAAGCAATGACCTTCCTGATTCTGACTAGAGTTTAAAAGCTTCTCTAGCTGCAGCATGTTTGACAGCCACAGAATCATTCCATCCAGGTTTAATGTTACGCACCTTGTTCTTATGTTTACAGAAGGGCTTACTAGAGGCGTTAGGCCGTTACAATATTGTCATACATGGCACACAGTTCAATCCCATGATGAGGGCTTTCACAGTTCTTATTGAGACGCGTCAGAGTGTCCCCCATAGGCAGTTCAATATTATTTAACAAGATGTCAGTTACGGTTGAATATCTGTTAAGCTCTTCCTTAGTTAGATTCATCCAGTCCAACGTCCCTGTGTTATAGCATCATTATCAATAACGGCCAGCACAGGAACTTTCTCAACATTTACGGGGATAACAATTGGTAAATGAACAGAGGTTGTCCTCCCATAGTATAACTCTATATTATCCAGAGACGCATGAGCATCTGCTGTACATATATAACGATCAAGCCAAGATGTTGTGCATTGTGTTGTGCATTAAAATCCCCCATGACAAAAACACAAGTTGAACCACTGTCCTCAATAAAAGAATGAACAATGTTCAAAAATGCATCCTCCGACTGGAAAGACTCATAATGTGTATATATATTTATGATTGTAAAAGATAGTGGGCTGCTTTAGCGCTGAAGTAGGCGAGATTGGAGCAAATATGATTAAAAAAAGTTATTTGTATAAAACGGTCGCTATATCGTGACAGTAGTACATGAAACAGGTAACCTGAAAAAAATCATGTGCCTCTGTGTCCTCCGGTGCTCCTAACGTCATCTGCAAGATTTCACAGACCGGAGGAAAACAAGCAGTAAGAGCTGATCTGAGGTCCGACTAAACGGGCTAGATTTTCTAAAGCCTGAAAACAGAGCCATGAGGAGGAGCAGAAGTCTAGTTATCTCTCAGAACACTTGAATTACAATATGCTGAAAGGTTATTATGAAATTTTTGCCCAATGATGCCAAAAATATACTGCCTACTGCCACTTTAATTAATGAGGAGATGAGTTCAACCAGCCAGTGATGTGCAGAATTGACAGCTGAAACTGGACCAGAAACGGACAAGAGATGATTTACTGTAGTCTCCCCTCCCCCCCCCCATTCACTCTGACATGTGTTTGTGTTGTCAGAAAGAAGAGCTTCAGGTGTATGAGAAGTACTGTCAGAATAAACCCCGCTCTGAAGTCCTCTGGAGACAGTGCGGAGACAGCCTCTTCTTTCAGGTAACAACACTGTCCAACATGATGCTAGAATTTACATCTCATAACCTAATAGGACAGGTGTGTTGTTGACATGAACCTTTTTTGCCTACTGTAGCTTTAACACCAAAGTTAAGTAGGTCTGTCATCATGTCCCCTTCCTGATGGAGAATGTTTGATGTTTGTGACATCAGGAATGCCAGAAGAAACTGGACCACAAACTGTCTCTGGATGCCTACCTGCTGAAGCCTGTCCAGAGGATCACCAAATACCAGCTCATGCTCAAGGTAACTAACTACCTGCACACACACACGCACACGCACACGCACACGCGCACACACACACACACACACACACACACACACACACGCACACACACGTCAGTGAACTCTAAAGTCTGCTTGCTTTGGTTGAGTAGCTTGATTTGGCTACAAGATCTCATTAGAAATCATCCATATTATGTTTGACTAATATTTTAGTACATTAATAACAGGTCATTATTTTGTGCAATTATCCGGCTAATTAGTTCAGCCTGCTCCGCCTAATCCCCCACAGGAGTTCCTAAAAGCTTGTATTTTGAGCCCTGAGCCACTATGAGGCTTTTGAGTCCTTCACCGCGGGGCTCCGAGTTCTACACGTCTACTGCTACATTGATAAATCTACAGTAAATATCCTTAAAATGTGGGTGTACTAGAGTCCAATGGCACAGCTGGTAATAAACAGTTCAAAGCAAGGGAGTGTTTAAGTCTCAGTTTATCAAGAGAGGGGAAGGGGGGGTCCTGAGGCCATCGGCTCCTCTGCTCCGGCCCTGCAGCTCTGCTGTTTTCGCGGTAAAACGTACTGGTGAAGCCGCCTCCGTCCCACACTTCTAACTCGCGCGTAAAGCGCCACGTCCTTGTTTCCCCACGTCTGGTCGATTCTCTCCCTTTGTCCAACCGCTGCACACCTGTCCACAATCGACTTAAAAGAAGCACAGCGTCTCTGTCTGCCAATCCGGAGCTGTCAGGGGTGTGTGAAGCAGTTCTCATCAGTTCATCAACTTGATCCATAGTCCAATCCAATTACAAACAACTCAGTAGAACCAGAAATTAAATATAAAAACCCACTCAATAATAAAACTTGCAAACATGCAACACCACATCAATAAAAAAAAATCTATATTGGAAATGCATGTACACACAAATAAACGTGCAATACTGGATCGAGTGATTCGAACAACTACATCTCACATGAGCTTCCTCTTTGTGGGCGAGGAGCTGAGGATCTGGGTGTCTTTTCCTTGACTTTATTTAATGGTCAGCTTGACCTGTCCCGGCTGGAATTTTCTCACAGTTTCCAGTTATGGGTGGTTTAGTCACCCAGTGTTCTGACCTCTGACAACTGCAAATCAATAAATAAGATAAAATAAATCATGAAAGATAAAGGAAGTAGGAAGTTTTTAAAAGGAGGAGCTGCTTACACGAGAAAAATGGGAGGACACAGCTGAATGTTCTGACACTGACAGCTGTAATGATAATACTATAATGATAAACTTCTGATGGTAAACGGACTTGCATTTATACAGCTCCTTTCTAGTCTTCCGACCACTCAAAGCTCTTTACGCTGCATGTCAGCATTCACACACACATTCATACACTGATGGCAGAGGCTGTTATACAAGGAGCCAACCTGCCCATCAGGATCTGATCTAAACACTCATTCACACACCGGTGGCACAGCCTTCAGGAGCAGTTTGGGGTTCAGTATCTTGCTCAAGGACACTTCGACATGTGGACATGGAGGAGCCGGGGGATCGAGCTGCCTGACCTTCCGATTGCTGTGCGACCCGCTCTACCTCCGAGTCACAGCCGCCCCGATATGAATAAACGCAAGTCCATTTGCCATAAATGATAAATGAATTGTGGTGTTAGGAGGACTCAGTGTGACATCTTCCACTGTTCTTCTACAGTCAGCGCTCTGCTTCTGGGTGGACATCCGTATGACACTACAAAGAGGCTTCTCTCATTAAAACTTTTCAAATTTCACACCTTCAGCTTTAACCCTTAAAGCCCTCTGTCACCATATCAGCTCCATATGAAAGCTTGTCCTCTATACAGCCAGTTATGAGTCACTGATGAGGGTTTACTCCTCACTAGAGGAGCTGTTGCCTGGACAATACTCTGACATAAACCCTGTGTCAGTGATTAACTCTGCCTGGCGCTCCTGTCTCTTCTCTTCTTTTCTTCTTCAGTGGGACAGGGCTGTAAGCAGGATTTTTAGAAGTACTGAGTTCTTGTATCCCGTCTTATTCAATCTTTCTAACCCCCTTTTCCTCCTTCCTGTCTCCCAGGAGATGTTGAAATGCAATAAGGGTGAGGGGACGGCTGAGTTGGAGGAGGCTTTAACCACCATGTTGGACATCATCAAGTCCGTCAACGACTCCATGCACCAGATAGCCATCACTGGCTTTGAGGTCAGTAGGTAGAATCCAGCATCATCATCATTACTATCATGTAGAAATGAAGAAGTTGCAGATGCACAACTCAACTGTACGGAAGCCCTGAAAGGCAAGCAAGATTTTTTTTTTTTGTCTGATCTAAGTTGTTTTCTCTCCTGTGTTTCTGACTTAAGAACAGGTGGAATTTTTTTTTGACGGCATAATCTTTCTAAATTTCTTTTTTTGTCTGTGAAACAGGTAGAAAAAATAACATTTTAGGCTGATTTTCCGAACTTTTTTTTTTGCCTTTAAACAGTAGGTTAGTGGAGTAGGGTTTGAAATGTGTTTAAAAGAAGGAATGGAGTGACTGGTGGACAACATGATTTGTGTTAATGTGACCTGTATGCGTCCTCAAATTACTAAAAAGAAAGCTTGTTGGAGAGTTTTAATGCAGATACGGTGAATGCTGAGACGTATGCTATTGAGCTTAGATAGAACAGAATATAGCACTGACTACATAGACAGTGAATCATAGAAGTTTGGTCAGAGCCAGCGCTGCCGCTGTGACCCCCAGCACTGGGGTTTGAGCTGGCTGTATTTCAGACGCTACAGCCGCTGACTGAAGGTTTTGCTTGACGTACTTTCTTTGTGCCGTAAATTGAGCCTTTATTTCCCCAGGAGATCGTACCTGGTGGCAGACAGAATTACATAGTGAAAGCGAGGCTTATAGGGAACCAACCCGAACACTAATTGTGTCATTATTAGCGATGTCACGAGAACCGATACTTCTAGAAACGTTACGGTACTCTTTTGTAGTGAGGAAAATTTCCCACCGGGTAATAAAATTGGGAGAAAAGACGATCTTTATGTGCAGAGCGCTGACTCTGATCTTTACTGTTGGGTGGCGGTGTGTCTGGCCTCTCCGGTAGCGCTTTTGCTGCGGGGCTCCGCTGCGGGGGTCTACCTGGCGCTGCTGCTCCGTGCACACCGGCTGTGACGGCTCCATCCACCTCGCGGCGTTTACCTCATTAACATTATGGTTCCCTTATAGCTTTGGGATTAAACGTGAGATATTGCCAAATAGGTGAGTTTGCTTTTCACTTCGACAACAAATCCTCTGCCTCCAGCTCCTACTACTCTAGGCTGACGGACCAGATGCATTCATGGTCAGAATGTACTGTCCGTCGTCTGACTATCGATTGATAACACGCCGCTGATACGCCAAAATGACCGATATGGGTCAATTATTTTTATTTATTACTTAAAGTCTACATGCCTCTGTTCTTTGTAATGTTCAAATGTTTTTAATAAAAGAGTGCGTGTTGAATTACAGTACAGGGGATTTATTGTTGGGGTTTTTTGTACCGTGGTATCGAATTGGGTATCGAGAATCGTGGAAATTCACTGGTATTGGTATCGACTACTAGATTTCTGGTATCGTGACATCCCTAGTCATTATTCTACATTGCACAATCAACAATTACTTCATAATGATAAGTTAAAGTAAAAATAACGTGTCTACTTAGCCACATTTGCTGTTTTTCAGACGTGTAAAATTCACACAAAACTGCACTTTTGTTTCTAACAATGCATCAAGGCCCCTTGAAAACACTGAAAAAGTCTGTCCACACAGCTTAAACTGCAGGTCCAAATAATTTATTAGCCAAACACCCTCAGGATGACCATTCTTAAGAAGGTCAGGGAGTCGAAACCCGTGCTTGGTTAATAAATCATCGAAAAGGTGAGGCGGTTGTTGTGATTCTTTGGATGTGTAAGTTTTATGCCTTTCTTAAGGGAAGAAACATTTCATCTCACTCCAAGGCGATTTCAATTTGTGTTTTGGTCTGCTGTTTCAAAGACTTTTCTTTTGCACCAAGACTGTGCAGAGAAATGACATTTACAGCTCATTCAGCAGTTGAAGCTCATTTTAAGAGGTGGAATAATCTACTTTGGGTAAACTCTGGGGTCACTGGATTAATGACTTTGAAATTGAAAAATTGTAAAATTTTATGACAAAGAAATACACCATAAAAGAAGCTTATTTATAGAAAAGCCGACTTGCTGATATTTACTTTATTGGAATAACTTGCATTAGTTATAATGATGTAAAAGACGTGTCCCTTAGGTCAGACACAGTGATACCATCACACAGTCAGTGATGTCCTACAGGATGTCCTGCTGATGGAGGAAGCCGGTTAAAGTTGGATGAAAGCTGATTTAAGTTGCTGTGAAGTCTGGATCCTGTATGGTCCATGCTGTGCAGCTGTCACGCTGTCTCCTCATTTCAAAAGCTTACTCTCCGAAAGCAAACCAACAAAAGCCACTTAGTTTCTACAACTACATCCCTCTGCAGCAATGCCCTGTAGTCTTCTACTGAGATTGATTTTCAATGCAAAGCCATGTTTCAAGAGTTTTGCCCTATAGGTCTGAATATAAGACCATGTTTGTTATTGTTTGTTTTCTCGGTACGTTATGTTTAAGAACATTTTAGTTTACCTATGTGAGCATAATCAATCTTCCTGTTTCATTCTGTTATAACCAACACATTCTCCCTCCCAACTCGTCAACTACCGACCATCCGCTCTAGGTAGCCCTCTAGCGTCAGTTTAGGACGAAGTGTCCCTTTCCGCTCGTTACATGGTGTCTTTTCAAAATAAACTTCTGTGTTCACTGACCCTGAGGCAGCTATCGGAGCGTGGTAACCTTCCTAGCAACTGCTGAACTGCATCAGCTGTCATGCCAATAAATAATAATAATGATAACAATGCTTGTGAAATAACATGTTTTAAGATTCGTTTAGATGAATCTAATCTGCAGTGCACACAGTTCTGTTAGTATTACATCGGGTGTTTCATACATGTGCAATCTGTGTGGTCATGAATTTTGTGTGTATACATACTTTAGCTAATTATAGCTAATATACACCGATCAGTCATAACATTATGACCACCTGCCTAATATTGAGTAGGTCCCCCTTTTTGCCGCCAAAACAGCCCTGACCCGTCGAGGCATGGACTCCACTAGACCTCTGAAGGTCTGCTGTGGTATCTGGCACCAATCCGTCAGTAGCAGATCCTTTAAGTCCTGTATAAGTTGCGAGGTGGGGCCTCCGTGTATCGGACTTGTTCGTCCAGCACATCCCACAGACGCTCCATTGGATTGAGATCTGGAGAATTTGAAGGCCGAGTCAACACCTCTTACTCGTCGCCATCCACATGATGTAAAAGAAAACATGATTCATCAGAACCGGGCCACCTTCTTCCATTGCTCCGTGGTCCAGTTCTGATGCTCACGTGCCCCTTGTAGGCACTTTTGTCGGTGGACACGGGTCAGCATGGGGCACCCTGACCGGTCTGCGGCTACGCAGCCCCATACGCAACAAACTGCAATGCACTGTGTGTTCTGACACCTTTCTATCGGAACCAGCATTAACTTTTTCAGCAGTTTGAGCTCCAGTAGCTCTTCTATTGGATTGGAAAAAACGGGCCAGCTTTCACTCCCCGCGTGCATCAATGAGCCTCGGGTCTGACCCTGTCACCGGTTCACCGGTTTTCCTTCCTTGGACCACTTTTGGTAGGTCCTGACCACTGCAGACCGGGAACATCCCACAAGAGCTGCAGTTCTGGAGATGCTCTGACCCAGTCGTCTAGCCAGCACTATTTGGCCCTTGTTGTCAAAGTCGCTCACATCCTTACGCTTGCCCATTTTTTCTGCTTCCAACACAAAGTTCAAAGTTCAAAATGTTCACTTGCTGTCTAATATATCCCCCCCACTGCTAGGTGCCATTGTAACGAGAGATAATCCATGTTATTCACTTCACCTGTTAGTGGTCTTAATGTTTTGGCTGACCGGTGTATAGCTATTATTGCTAATAGCAAGGTAGCCTAAGTTATGGTGCATGGCAGTGCAAAGAATGCTGGAATAAACATTGTATGGATAATAAATTACTCAACTGTTTACAAAGGTGGATTAATGTGCATCACAGCTTGTAAATGTGATAGTGGAATTCAACCAACTGTTCACAGGTAGAAGCATTATACACTACATACAAAATATATTCAGCTTTTGTCTTCTCTTATGGTGTCTTTATGGATTTCCCTTTATTTAACCTTACCCCCACTTGATCTACTACACTGAAGAGGGATTGTGCACATTAAACTGCGTCCTCTGCAGACTGATGTGACTGTATTTAATGGTGTTCTCAACGTCTGACTGTCTCTGTGTGTGTGTGTTGATGTTCACAGGGAAACCTGAGTGAACTGGGGAAGCTGCTGATGCAGGGATCCTTTAATGTGTGGACTGACCACAAGAGAGGCCACAGCAAGGTACGACTCCGCACTGCTCTAGATAGCTGTTTGTTGATCCTGCCCCAGTATCAGCCATAACCGCAAAATATATTGGCAAAAATAAAATTCTCTAAAGAAAAATCTCCACCTGCTTCCTTTTAACTGGCTAACGTACTCTTTGTGAAACTTTGCCTGTGAGAGTGAAACAGGGTGCTGTAGATCATTTTGTCTGATGTCACTAGAGATCAGACCCGATGACGAGCATTAAAGGTCCCATATTGTAAAAAGTGAGATTTTCAGGTCTTTTACATTATAAAGCAGGTTTAAGTGCTATATAAATACTGTTAAACTATCAAAACACTCAATATACGGAGAAATACACACAGCCCGTATTCAGAAATTGCGCGTTTGAAACAAGCCGTTAGGATTTCTGTCCATTTGTGATGTCACAAGTATACAATATTTAGACCATTACACGGTTTTAAACGTAAACATTCTAAATGTGTCCCAGTTTATTTCCTGTTGCAGTGTATGAAAATAATATCAGCTGACAGGAAGTAAACATGGACCCAAACTATTGCCAATTCCGTTGCAATTCCATTGAAATGCACTAAAACGGAGCGTTTCAGACAGAGGGTAAATACAGGTATATTCAGGCAGACAGTATGAGGAAAATAATGTGTTTTTTGAACATTACAGCATGTAAACATGTTCTAGTAGAAACACAAAATACAAGTATGAACCTGAAAATGAGCATGATATGGGACCTTTAAGAATAACTATATGGAAACAGCCGGTCTTCTCGTTGATGGTCTCGTTTACATATGTAGGTCATAGAGAGGCATCAGGGTTGAGACGGTTTCATAACCAGTTAAAAGTTCCTCACAGCAACTTTAATTTAAATATATCGCTTTTTATCAAAGTTATGTTATTGTCGTGTGCTAATGTAGTTTAGTAGCAGATTGATTTGAACTGTCTCCCCTGTGTTACTTACAACAAAGAGGTAGCTAAAGTAAAAGTAACTAAATACAGACTTGATATTCACAGTGATGGATTAACCACCTCAAGCAAGTTTAGAGAGAGTGCTAATAGATTTTCCACATTGTATGGAAATTAGCTGAAAACCAAAAGGTGCCTGGAGCTTCTGGAAAAGTGAAGTGTTAAACTAGAGTAGCAGGGTTGTGAATTGGTTAGTTGGACGATGGATGTGAGTTGCGGTGAACGGGCTTAAACATGCAGGCAACACCGTTGGCTTAGCATTTAAACACGTGAAAAATGATCAACATGAATATGTTAGTTGAACTGTGCAGTGATTGATGGACAGGCATGCAGGTAAAATGACCCGTTTACCTGATTGCAGGTGAAGGACTTGGCCCGGTTTAAGCCCATGCAGAGGCACCTGTTCCTGTACGACAAGATGATGCTGTTTTGCAAGAAACGAGAGGAGACCACAGATGGACATGAGAGGACCCCGTCCTACAGCTTCAAACACTCGCTCAAGGTCAGATACAGAGTCCGTTGTGTGTGTGTGTGTGTGTGTGTGTGTGTGAGCAAGGTGAGTTTTTTTTTTTTTTCCAGCTGTCTGTTTTGTTTGGTTTATGTGACTCCTCGGTGTTTGGGCGTAATAATATAAAGACCCCACTGTAATCTGAAGGTCTAAATCAGCAAAAGTAGAATTTGTCTTTCAGCTAAATACTAAATTCCTAACTGCTCATTTTATGGGCGCCTGCAGGCTAAAATGTTTGATAATAACTTCCCTGTCGAGTTGTTGCTATCGAGCCGTTCTTCTGTGAGTGAGACCCCGTTTGGTTTATTACGTACACACGCACAAGGATGCACATGCACGCGTGTGCACGCTGGTGACACCATACAGAGCCCCGGCCAGTGGTTTCACACTCTTCCGCTGATCTACAGGTGGCGGTAAGGTGGCACCAGGATGTGCTGCAATGCACCAACAAAGACAGGAATGTCAGCAAGTTAACGTGGATGTAAACAACGGAGGGTTTGGAACACTTACAAATCATCTTTTCAAGTGTTTTATGAGGAAGGAAATGCATTAGAGCTCAAGGATACACGCAGTGTGTTTTGGTGAGTAACACCGAATGTAAACAGAATTCCACAGGGCACCTATAAAAAGGACATTCAAAAGAATGAGTTGACAAAAAAACAGTAATTTGGAGTCCTGTTTTGGACAACCTGATGAATGTAAGTCGAGTATTCACTCTTCTTTTAGCTCAGTTTTGGTCTCAGCTGAGCTAAAAGAACTGCAGGTCGCTGCCGGAGGCCCTGCCGGAGGCCCCGCCGGAGCCTTAGCTGAAGGAGTTTCTGGTCAACCTGCGTGGTTTCGTCTGATTTCGCCGGAAACCGACCCCGGTGGCACCGATGACGAGCATTAAGAATAACTATAGAGACAGTCTTCTCTCTGATGGATTACAGTGGTTGTGAGAAAGACTGATACAGGATTAAACTGAGATGGTTTCATCACCAGTTAAAAGTTCCTCACAGTAACTTTAATTGCCTTTAAACATGCAACAACGACTACATGATACACTGTTCTTCTCCAAAATTGCCTCAATAGTCACGAAAAGTCATAAATGATCAAGTTGGATTACCAACTGCACTCTTAACCCGAATACATTGACTTTACTAGAAATTTGAGTGGAAACCCGTTGCACTTAACCATTTACATTTTTATATAATGTGAAACTAAACAGGTCAAGTTGTATTAACTTAGAACATTAATTGCACGCAGCAGACATAATTTAGCTTACATTAGTAGTCTTTACTCAAAAACTTAAGTTATACGAAATTACTATTTTAAGTTAAATAAACATAAACATATGTAACAAATGACAACTAACTTTATTCATTGCTACTTAAAGTCATTTGTTAATACAACTAATGTATTTTCTTCTAATTTAATTAATTATACTATTGTGATTTTGAGATTTTATTGTTTCAATAAATTGTATTGAATGGAAGAAATTAAACAATACATTTAAATTTGCCAATGTATTTTATTGACATTGAGTGTATTGAATGCATACACAGTGCACAGAGGGCTTCTCTAACAGCTTAATCTGGCCATGACAACCCTTAGTTTTGCAGCTCTTTTTTGGGGTTGAGTTGATTTTTTTTTTTAAACCTTTAGTCACTACTGATGACACACTCACGTTGTGCTGCATCTCACAGTGTCTCTGCCCTACTGTCTCTGTCCAGATGAGTGCTGTGGGGATCACAGAGAACGTCAAAGGCGACATCAAGAAGTTTGAGGTGTGGTACAACGGCAGAGAGGAGGTTTACATCATCCAGGTACGTTGATGCCACAAAAAAAATGGAAAACATTCAAATTTTAATACTTTCCTACCCCAGTATTCATCTCCCGACCCCCCCTAGACTTATCCAGTGACCCTTTGGAGGGAGCCCGACCCCTAGGTTGGAAACTACCTAACTGCATCTGAAGTAGTTATAACTGGCTCCACCTCGAGCAGTTCTAACAGTAAATGCTGCTCACACATTGATGCATCAGTATTAAAAATCTAATAATGTTTTATATATATATTAATATATCAGTCAGAGGGAACATTTTACTGCATTAGTTTAACTTGAAGTATATTTCCTCTGTACTTTTACTTAGATAGGAGTTTGTCAGTACACCTACTGTAATATATGTGGGACAGATGGAGGTCTTATGTTGTGTTGCTGTGGACTTACATTTGTAATGTCATACCCCGATCATGTCAGGAAGAAAACATTTATTGTACATATGCAAATATGACTGACAAAAACAAGATAATTTTTTTCCGTTTTGTGTTATCAATAGTAATGTCATAAAACTGAAAAAAATACCCTTAAATATTATTCAAAAGATCCACTATATATTTTAGTTTTGTTATGGGTACTTCTTGGGACGCATTCAGTGACCTTTTCCACATTCCTCCTCTAGGGGGCAGTGTTGTACCACACAGCTCTCCCTCGAAACAGAAAAAAACAGCACTGGTGTTAAGAGGCTCTTGCTGTATATGTTGCTTGATTGTGTGCGTGTGTGTGTGTGTGTGTGTGTCCCCAGGCTCCTTCCATGGATGTGAAAAATACGTGGGTGTCAGAGATTCGTAAAGTTCTTACAGGCCAGCTAGAGGCGTGCAGAGGTACGTGCACACACACACACACACACACGCACACGCACACGCACACGCACACGCACACACACACCTGTGCACTTGAGAATACCTCCTTCGTTGTGTATTTTTACCTCTTCCATAACTACTTACTTCCGTTCCAACTTGAAGCTGATGGACAGGCTTGTGTCGATATGAATCCATTCATCTGTAAGCTTCTGTTAGACCAGAGGTCAGCAACCTCTACTATCACAAATCTGTCTGGAGCCGCAAAACATTTGAGCATTGTGATGAAGGTAACACAGCCTATAGTCTAAGTATATAGTATATAAGTCTAATGCAGTGATGGCCACAGTGCAAATGTACTACGGAGTATTAGGGTCACATTGAGGGAAAAAAATCTGAGATTCCGAGAAAAAAGTTGTAATATTACAAGAATAAAGTCATAACTTTAGGAGAAAAAAATGTAATAACACGTTAAATTACTACTTAATAATGTTATGACTTTATTCTCGTAATATCATGACTTTTTCGTTATATTATGACTTTATTCTCGAAATGAAACCGTCGTACCATCGTACTGTCGTACCGTCGTACCGTCGTACCATAGACCTACAACAATTATAAATAAAAATGAAAATGTAAACAAATAAACAGTTTGAAAAAAACACAGGGAGCTACTGGAGAGGGGCTAAAGAGCCGCAGGTTGCAGACCCCTGTGTTAAACCCATAGACTATAAAGATGGACGACATGACAGCTCCCCAAAAGTGAAGCAAAAACATCTGGATCGCCCCCTGGTGGCTGGCTGCAGTATAGGTCATAAATCCCGCCCCCACCATGTTAGTAGATGGGACATGGACCAAACTAAAAAGTCAAATACATTTTCCCAAAGATGGTTTCTGTCATTCCTTGTAGTTCTTATCACGCTGATGTGTGAATGATGTTTGTTCAAGTGTTCATTTTTCTGATCAGTTTGGTTTGAATCACTACTGAGCAGTCTCTGGCTCCAAATGACGTCAACAGCTCCTGTATCCGGAAATTTTGCCTTCATTTTTGTAGAATGGGAGGAAGTGGAGACACGCCGTCCATCTTTATATACAGTCTATGGTTAGATCAGTAATGTGATGCTTATACCCTTTTCCCACCAAAATTAGCTCATATATGCAGGTTTTTAAACATAGGAAAACCCACTAAAAACAGGCCATCATCAGTGGACCAGTATGCCTTTCTGGGTGTTTTTTTCTGGTGTGTCATGGACGCGTGAACATTACAGTGTAACTTCTATTTTATATCTGTGACTTATTCAGTCTCTCTTTAAAACTCTCAAACCAGAGTTGCTGATTGTTGGAAGAGTGGAAAGACTAACAAAGACGGTTTTGATGAGTTTTATTTTGTCTCTGTCCAGTTCGAATGAAGTGTGTTTTACATCGATCAGCGAGGTCAAACGACTGTTTCTGTCAGTGGAGTCTGGTAGATTTGAGGAGAGCACATTAATTGTATGTTTTGTGTGTTGATTTTATTTTTTATATATTCACTTCAACATGCATCACATAGCGTCACGCGGAAAAAAGGGACGGAAATTAGCGAGTCCAGCGGGTGTCGTGATTCCATCACTGATGATCGGAGCTGGAGCCGATAAATACTGAGACTACTGCAGAGACATTTTGTCCCACTGAAGACAAAAGCCACATGTTAATGTTTTTTTTTTGTCCAGTGGTAAAGGGGCTCGACATGGTATGTACACAGAAACATTGTATAGCTAATCACACATTCAACTAGTTTGCTGGTGCCACAATTATTATTATATTGCATCTTCACAATTCTCCACACATACAGACGTAGGCAAAGTTGTTGGTAACGTTCCGTTAAAGAGAGAAAAACCCACAATGGTCACTGAAATAACTTGAAACTGACAAAAGTAATAATAAATAAAAATTCACTGAAAATTAACTAATGAAAATCAGACATTGTTTTTGAATTATGGTTCAGCAGAATCATTTAAAAAAACAAACTAATGAAACTGGCCTAGACAAAAATGATGGTAACATTAACTTAATATTTTGTTGCACAACCTTTTGAGGCAATCACTGCAATCAAGTGATTTCTGTAACTCTCAATGAGACTTCTGCACCTGTTGACAGGTATGTTGGCCCACTCCTCGTGAGCAAACTGCTCCAGCTGTCTCAGGTTTGAAGGGTGCCTTCTCCAGACAGCATGTTTCAGCTCCTTCCACATATGTTCAATAGGATTTAGATCAGGGCTCATAGAAGGCCACTTCAGAATAGTCCACTGTTTTGTTCTTAGCCATTCTTGGGTGTTTTTAGATGTGTTTTGGGTCATTATCCTGTTTGAGGACCCATGACCTGCAACTGAGACCAAGCTTTCTGACACTGGGCAGCACATTTCGCTCCAGAATGCCTTGATAGTCTTGAGATTTCATTGCACCCTGCACAGATTCAAGACACCCTGTGCCAGATGCGACAAAGCAGCCCCATAACATAACCGAGCCTCCTCCATGTTTCACATTAGGTACAGTGTTCTTTTCTTTGGATGCTTAATTTTTGCGTCTGTGAACATAGAGCTGATGTGACTTGCCCAAAAGCTCCAGTTTTGTCTCATCTGTCCAAAGGACATTCTCCCAGAAGCTTTGTGGCTTGTCAATATGCATTTTGGCAAATTCCAGTCTCACTTTTTTATGATTTGGTGTCCTCCTGGGTCGTCTTCCATTAAGTCCACTTTGGCTCAAACAGTGACGGATGGTGCGATCTGACACTGATGTACCTTGACCTTGGAGTTCACCTCTAATCTCTTTGGAAGTTGTTCTGGGCTCTTTGGTTACCATTCGTATTATCCGTCTCTTCAATATGTCATCAATTTTCCCCTTGCGGCCACGTCCAGGGAGGTAGGCTACAGTCCCATGGACCTTAAACTTCTGAATAATATGTGCAGCTGTAGTCACAGGAACATCAAGCTGCTTGGAGATGGTCTTATAGCCTTTACCTTTAACATGGAGGTCTATAATGTTCTTTCTGATCTCCTGAGACAACTCTCTCCTTAGCTTTCTGTGGTCCATGTTCAGTGTGGTACACACCATGATGCCAAACAGCACAGTGACTACTTTTCACCCTTTAAATAGGCAGACTGACTGATTACAAGTTTGAAGATACCTGTGATGCTATTTACAGGACACACCTTAGTTTAACATGTCCCTATGGTCACATTATTTTACATCTTTTCTAGGGCTACCATCATTTTTGTCTAGGCCAGTTTCATCAGTTTGTTTTTTAAAATGATTCTGTTGAACCACAATTCAAAAACAATATCTGATTTTCATTAGTTCATTTTCAGTAAATTTTTATTTATTATTACTTTTGTCAGTTTCAAGTTATTTCAGTGACCATTGTGGGTTTTTCTCTCTTTAACGGAACGTTACCAACAACTTTGCCTACGTCTGTACTTTACATCTCCAATATACACTCTAAAAACACTTTTTAAAATTCAGTTTGATTTTCAATTGTTTTTCCCATGCTGTGGCTCTATCATTATTTCCTGCTGCAACAACTCAATTTATTTCTGTTATCAGGAGCATTTTCATGTCAACAGCAGTATCTATCAGCACATCTTGGAGTCATCCTTCTCTGCAATCTGCTGCTAGGCCTGTCATTCTCTCTGCCAAGTCCTCTCTCTAATACTGTCCGTGAACTGCAGACAGAGAATCATGCACCATACAAACATAATCACAGTCTATTTAGCATTTTTGTAGTGGTGAGAAAGACACAAATGCATCACAATATTTAGGACATACTGTACCTGTACAGCAACAGTATACCGATCAGCCATAACATTATGACCACCTGCCTAATATTGAGTAGGTCCCCCTTTTGCCGCCAAAACAGCCCTGACCCGTCGAGGCACGGACTCCACTAGACCTCTGAAGGTCTGCTGTGGTATCTGGCACCAAGCCGTCAGTAGCAGATCCTTTAAGTCCTGTAAGTTGCGAGGTGGGGCCTCCGTGGAATGGACTTGTTCGTCCAGCACATCCCACAGATGCTCCATTGGATTGAGATCTGGAGAATTTGGAGACCGAGTCAAAATCTCAAACTCGTCGCCATCCACATGATGTAAAAGAAAACGTGATTCATCAGACCGGGCCACCTTCTTCCATTGCTCTGTGGTCCAGTTCTGATGCTCACGTGCCCATTGTAGGCGCTTTTGGCGATGGACCCGGGTCAGCACGGGGCATCCTGACCGGTCTGTGGCTACGCAGCCCCATATGCAACAAACTGCGACGCACTGTGTGTTCTGACACCTTTCTATCGGAACCAGCATTAACTTTTTCAGCAGTTTGAGCTCCAGTAGCTCTTCTATTGGATCTGACAAAATGGGCCAGCCTTCGCTCCCCACGTGCATCAGTGAGCCTCGGGTCTGACCCTGTCGCCGGTTCACCGTTTTTTTTCTTCCTTGGACCACTTTTGGTAGGTCCTGACCACTGCAGACCGGGAACATCCCACAAGAGCTGCAGTTCTGGAGATGCTCTGACCCAGTCGTCTAGCCAGCACTATTTGGCCCTTGTCAAAGTCGCTCACATCCTTACGCTGGCCCATTTTTTCTGCTTCCAACACAATGTTCAAAATGTTCACTTGCTGTCTAATATATCCCCCCCACTGCCAGGTGCAATTGTAACGAGATAATCCATGTTATTCACTTCACCTGTCAATGATCTTTTATGGCTGATCAGTGTATATATGTATACTATACTGTATATATGGCTGTTGACCAGTGAATGGACTAATATGTCTAAACTGACCCTTTGATTGACAACAATTTTAATAATTGATTAATCTTGAAGTCATTAATGAAGAAAAAATGACAAACATTGTTTGGTTCCAGAATCTCAAATGTGAGCATTTGCTGCTTTTCTGTTTTATATCTTTGTAAATGAGATATCTTTTGGGCTTTTGTTCTATTTTGTGAGACTAAACAACCACTTTGAGGACGTCACCTCGAGGTATAATATTCTGGCATTACCTAAAATGTATAGAGTGATACTAAAATAAGCATCACTGTGACCCACTAGCAGTGTGTGGTGGTGTGTGTATCTACAGGCTACCTCTCTCGGCCCTCGCCGTACCGGTGAGCATCAGTCGTCCACAGTTCCACTGTGTGGTCCTGACTGACAGGAAAACCACCCTCTGTGAGCCGCACACTCTGCCCGTCTGACAACTCGCCGTCGGTGTGGGAGTGTGTTCTCCTGTGTGCTTGTGTGTGTGTGTGTGTGTGTGTGTGTGTGTGTGTGTGTGTGTGTGTGTGTGTGTGTGTGTGAGCAGACTGACTAATAACACAGCAGCCCTGTCATGAAGCCTGGAGAGCAGAGGCTGTACGAGGCTCTGACGGTCCGGCGCAGCGAGCGTGTGTGTGTGTGTGTGTGTGTGTGTGTGTGTGATTTACACCTCTGGCTCCGTGTGAGGAGGGTAGTAGAGGAAAGACAGAGCGAGAGAGACAGAGAGAATGAAATTGGTCTGGGAAAAGGAGAGGGAGGAGATTGAAAGTGATGGGGAGAAAAGAGAAGAGGGTGGTGGAATGATGGGCAGAGAGAGACAAAGAGAGATTCTCAGGGTGGAGATGGAGGCTGAGAGGCAACACAGAGGGAACGAAGGAGGCTCGTGAAAAGAAGGAGGATGAAGAAGAGGAACGGCTGTGTGCCGGACAGAGAGAGAGAGAGAAGGAGAGATAGATAGATGAAAATGTTGAGAAAGAGGGAAAAGAGGAAGAGATGGATTATAATGTGACCGGATGAGAATGGGAGTACAGTACATCCAGTGACAACAAACAGTAGTAATAATAATCGTAGTTTTCTTTCCTGCAGACTTTTCTTTGTTGGATCTCGTAAGGCAGCAATGATCCATGGGTATTCCCCCCCACACACACACACTCCTCCCTCTACCTGCATTAATGTTTCTGCTTTTTGGCTGCATGTTCGCACCGGACACCGGGCCCAGTGTCAGCGATGGAGGGTCTAATTTCCCTCCGTAAATGTTTTAATTCAACGTCATATAGGGGCACTTCTGTACGTGGCTAAAAAACACGACGACAGCTATAATTCATGAAGGCTACGGACGTAACGGTGCCTGTCTGCCCGAGCGACAGTCAGTACTTCATGTTTCATCAGGCTATAACTAATCACAACTTTACACACTTTAATCAAATTTTTGGGAGAAACAGGACAGGATTCTGGCTCCAGGAGAGCTGCTCGGTCAAATACACAATGTACAGATGGAATCCCCAATAAACAGCTTAAAGGAAAATTCCAGCTTTTACAAGTTGGGTGTTCATTTTTTGACACTTTTTTTGGGGGGGGGGAGCTCATCTCCATAGCAACTGAGCAAACTTTAGTGGAGAGCATGAGATGATGAACCGAGGCACTCTTTAGTGTCCGTATGAGACGCACCACACGGTCGGAGCAACTGACGTAGTCTAAAGAGAGAGAAAGTCCGCGTCGGGAGGAGGTCGGGGTGGATGGACGGGTCAAACAAACACAGACTTTCACCCAGGAGACTGCTGTTAGTGAAGTCAACGTTGACTTATTTTACTGTGGTTTTGTGACGTAACTTGCGCACTTAAGTGACGCCAGTTACTTAACAAACTTTTACGTAACAGATTTACTTATTTTAAATTAAACCTCGATATTTTTCTACCTAACCACACAGTTTTGTGGCATAAAGTAAACTTAAAAGCTAAGTAAACATATGTTGGAAGTTTATTTTGAAAAGACACTACGTACTGTATGTAACGAGTGGAAACTGACACGCCGTCCCTGACACGTCCAAAATTGACACTATAGAGGGGAACCTGGAGCGTCGTAGTTTGAAGCGTAGGGCTGCTGACCAAAGCTCCTTAAAGCAAAGCAATGTCTATTTGCTGCCCCAGTTTTCCCTCTTAGATTAATTTATTAGGATCATTTTAGAGGAGCTAAAATTATTCAGTAATCCTCATGGAAAAAGAAAAGATTAGAAATATAGCTTTTTCTGCTTTCATATTGTGTTAATCATCTCATGAACCCTGAGATGCAACCCGTGCAACCCTTTCGGAGGTTTCCCGACCCCGAGGTTGATTTGGTGGATAAATATTACATGACCTACAACATATAAAAAAACATATGACATGTGGATGTGGGAAGATGAAGTATTATTTGTCATGTTCCCTTAGCTGACACAATACCACTGGTTGAAATAGAATGGACTGTGTGATGGCTGCCTGTGTCTGGAGCTGTGCACGGTGTTACTCCTCCCTGCTGAGGTTCTACCTCTCAGACTGTTGTGTGACCAGCCTCCATGAATAAAACATTGCTAGATCCATGATGAAAAAATATATCCATTTTGCTGAATACTATATTTGGAGCAGGTGGAACGGATCCATGCTGAGTCTGCATTTGCGCGACAGCTTCATTGGTTACTCGGAATGGGAGGTGACAAGCGAGATCATTCACAGAGCCTGGTATTTCACTTATGGGAGCTTACGCCTTTGGCCGAGGCCGCGCCTCACCGTCTGCAGTTATTTTACTAGATTCTTTTCTGGAGGTTTTCTTGTCACACAGCAGAATCCTGTGGCAGGCCAGATTTGTTAACGTTGCATTTATGGAGCCTCTTTTGTTTGGATATGGGTTGATATCCGAAGGCGTATCCCCGGTGACTTCAGTGTTGTGATGTTTCTTTTCTTTATAGCGCCACAAAGTGATTTCTGTCAGACCAATAAAAGCAGCTTACGCAGTTGACGCTGCAGTTTGTGTGGTTTTATACGTGGAGATAACTCTGAGACACTTTTTGGTGTAAAAGAAGTCTATGCTCTGGAGGTCACAGCTGATCACTAAAACAATGGGTTTAGATCTTTTTGTATCCTGCCTTGTATCCTTCTCCTCTATGATTTAATATCTCCTTGTACTATTGTAGCTACTAGTTACTACCCCGTCCGGGACCAAACACCAATATAAGGACAGAGAATTACAAACAGGCCACAGCAGCCACCCCAAGCTTAACCAAGTAGTTTTAGTTGCTTAAGAGAAGACACTCCAGGTGAATAGAGTAAAAACTATAACTATAACTTTCCCCAGTTGATTACTGACATTAAGACAATTACTTGTTTTATTCATGATTTTGTTTAAATATGCAAATGAGGCAATATCTTATCAAATGAAATGTGAACATTGGATGAAGCCAGGTTCAACATGTTGACATATTAGGGTAAAATTTGTACCGGAGGGATTTTGAATATCTCTTTGTATTACTCCATAAATCAGAAAATACTACTAACTAGAATGGTACTCGGAGAGCGCAGACCTCCTCCAAGGTGCGTGCCTTTAAAAACAGATCACAGCTCACAGCTGGCGGTACCATGAGGTGGTTGGCTTATTATTAACACGGTGGGTTTCCGTGTAACGTATCGGCGGATGCCTCTCTCATTCAGCAGCCTTGTTATGTCTGTATAACGTTACACCACGTTGTCTCTCATCCCGTCATCTACCGCTTTGTTATTTCTCACCGCGGACGGACAGCAGCTCTCGCCGCACCGCGATGTCTCGCCACACATCCACACACGTATCTCCCTGCTCTCAGAAGGAAGAAAAAGGCAGGGTCATGCATCATCAACGCCTCATCAGTTACACTGCGCATGTGTAATACCCAGAGGTCTTAATGCTCAGGCTGATCGGAATTCAGGATCATGATCCGGATCGCCACCAAAATCCAATGGATTGTTCATTGTGCTACACTCCACCCCTCCAAAGAAATTCATTCAAATCCATCTCGGACTTTTAGAGTAATCCTGCTAACAGACAAACAGACAAACAAACAAACAAACAAACAAAACAAAGCCGGTGAAAATATAACCTACCTCCAAGGCCAAGGTAACAAGGCCTTTGGCCTTGGGGAAGGTAGTAATGCAGCCATAAAACACCCATTTTCTCCATGTTTTTAGTAGTAAAATGTTGTATAAATCAGGCTATGAATGACATCTGAACAAACGCCTCTGTAAAAACCTTCAGAATATACTGTAGATAGGAATGAAAGTGAAGGTTTGGTGGATGTTAGTGCTGCTGAAGTGGAAATTTCTGACTCAGAGTCTGAGAGAAAACAGCCTTTACAGATATGGATTGTAAAATTCACTACAGTTTGAAGACACTACAGGTTTAACTAATGGATACCACAATGAAACTTCCCCATTATCTAATGCTAACTGTTGGTGAATTCAGGAGAAATCTACAGATGCAAATAGACAAAGTAGTAAAATAAATGTTTTCTTTCCACTAGTCTGAGCGAAGACATGTTACGGTAGCTAAATCTAAAAAAAACATGTCTTGTGTCTCGTCTTAAGCTTCAGTAGACTTTAATCATTGAGGAGGAATATCAGAAAATGCTTGTATAAATAATTTCTGTGCCAGTCATATTGATCATGGTGGAAGGCATGGAAGAAGCAATGTTATGGTTTGATGAACAGTAAAACAGTAAAAAAAATTTCTCTGTTGTGTTCACAGAAGCCAGCCAGCTCAACAGCTACGGGCCCCCCATGAGGTGAGCAACCAGCTTCATCTAAAAAAAAAAAAAAAAGAAAAATGACCTGATGAATCTTCTTCACAAGCTAAAATAAAAAATAAAAATAAAAATTAAGTTGCAGACATCCTGCTTCAGCCATTTCATCCCAACTGATGTTACATGTCCCTCTGCTCCATGTTTCTCCAGGAATGTGCGTAAGATGGCGCTGAGACAGTCGGATTCATCGAGTCCAGAGTCGGGCTTCAGGAGAAGCAACCCCAGCCCTAATATGAGGCAGAAGAGAGGTGAGAGTTCACATGATGATCTCTTTTTACATTTCCTTTTGTTTTTGTTCTGCAAACATCCCCCATTACCCTCTGGAGTAAGAGGAATACACTGTAGGTGGGAGATGATGTGTGAACCCTTTACTGTGGCAACGTAGTGGAGAAAGAAATAAGAGGCCAGCACACGCTCACACACACACACACACACACCGACACACACGATCTCATCCAGAACGCTGTACTTCTGCACACACACACACACACACACACACCTCTTCCAATCCCTACTGCTTACATGAAGCTAAAGGTTAGGGACAGCTGACAGCAGCTGTTGTTTTTGGTCTCAGCCCTCTAATGGGTGTCTGGCCACTATTACAAAACGAAGTGTCCAAACCCATACCTGTCTGCTCACATCCATTCACACCTCCTCCTCCTTTCTCTCTTCTCTCCCTCTCTTCCTCTTTATCTCTCCTCTTGCTACTCTTTTTCTTTCAGTCCTCTTTATCCACTACCCCGTCTTCCCTTTCTTACTCTCTCCTTTTTTTCTTACCACACCATCTCCTCCTCTCCTTTCCCTCGCTCCATTCTGCCTCCTCACTCCCCTCCTTCCATCTCATTTCTCTTCCCTTCTTTCTCTTGACGATGCATCATCATCATACATCTCAGCACTGATCAGCTGCTTCACACTGATGATTAACACACACATCCTTGCATATTCAGGAAGCGATGGCTCGTCAGTTTGTACCAGACGTGTGACGCTGTGTGTTTGTGCCAAAGGTGTTAATTTTTTCCATTCTTCATCAAAGAGCAGGATCCTAGATTTACCATTTATACCTGATATTAAACTGCATCGTGATATACTACAGCAAGCCATGCAGTTACATCCTGCCTCAAACTGGTGATGTTTCAACCATAGACTATATATAGATGAAGTGGACGCAGTCACCGCGATGTCACCCATTGGTTTGCGGACTACGGTTTTGAAGCCTTGATTTTGGCTGTTGCCATCTTGTTTTCATCAGAAGTGACCATATTTGTACGAGAGGGGGGGAGCTGGGGAGGAGCGAGGCCTGGTCGGGGCAGGTACCATTAGCATAGCAATTTAAACGGGTGAATTATAGAAAAATTCATACAGTTGTCATGAATGGGAGATTTGGTATAGAGCCAAAATTGTATTTTTTTTGTACCAGGGCGAAAACTTATTTATTACTGCTGTAAAGTTGGGCATTTACACAGGGGGTGGGGGGTGAGGGGGGGGGTCTGTGGAGATTGACTCCGGAGGTTGCTGCTTGGTTTCAACCAGTGGTTTATCTGTTTGTGCTGAGTCATTCAGTGCAGGGATCTTCAAAGTCTGACATTGTGCCAGTGAGTTAGTTTTTTTGTAGGGATGCACCGATACCGATACCAGTATCGGATATCGGATATCGGGTCCGATACTGTGCTCATGTACTCGTACTCGCAAAATGGCTCCGATACAACGGCACCCATACCACTTTACGGCAGCGTGACGTTAACCTCTCGTCACCATCTTTCAGGTCCTATCACAGTCTCTCACGTTCCACCTCCCTGACGGTGTGGGCGAGACGGGCCGGTGGTGCGCCCGACCCCGCATGGCCGGGATCCCACCTCAACCGGCCACGCCGGCCCTCACTTTCATTGTGCCACGGGGTTTTTGCTTGCACCCTCTGACTTGCGCGTGCGTTAGACTTCTTGGTCCGTGTTTCAAGACGGGTCAGGTGGGTTGCAGGTATCGTCGCAGACCCTTGGCGCCTTTTACGTTGGCCGAGCCCCGCCCTGGGGGCACGACGCGGTTGGGACGCACTAAGGACAGTTTGCCCCCGGTCAACAGTCGCACCAGGTGCACGGGGCCTCGTCCTTCCCTGGCTGGGAGAGAGGGCGCAGCAAGCACTTTGGCCATGGCCCCGGGAAGCACCTTTCCAAGCCGACCTAGAGCCGACCGCGGCGCACCGCCTCGTATGCGGTACTCTCCAGCCTGCCGTGTGCTGCTCACACCCTCCAGCTGGCTGTTAACGAGGGTCTTTTGGCACAGATAAGTACTCGTATCGGTACTCGGGATCGGCGAGTACGCAAATGTAAGTATTTGTACTCGGTCGGAAAAAAAGTGGTATCGGTGCATCCCCATTTTTTAGGCTATGTATATTAACATTTTGGCAAATTAGCACCATTAAAGGTACGCCAAATGATCTATTAGCAGTTCCTGTGACAACAACCATCACTATATTATTTGATACCGAAAAAAAATTCTTGGCTTTCATTATGATGAAGATAAGAAGTAGTGGGTTGAATGTAAAGCATTTCTGATGCATGTGTGTGTGTGTGTGTGTGTGTGTGTGTGTGTGTGTGTGTGTGTGTGTGTGTGTGTGTGTGTGTGTGTGTGTGTGTGTGTGTGTGTGTGTGTGTGTGTGTGTGTGTGTGTGTGAGAGAGTGTGTGTGTGTGAGAGCGAGTGTTGACCAGGCTGACAGACAGCGAGGTCACTGCCCTTCAGCCCAGACAGGCACACACACACACACACACACACACACACAAACAGATGGACAGATAGAGTCTGACTGCATGTACAGATCAGAATACTGGAGGCTGAGAGACTTTCATGGATGAACAGAAGGTTTAAATGGATGAGTGTCATTCTTCTGTGTTGCCGACTGTTTCTACTTCTCCTCATATTCCTATGCGTATGTTAGCTGTTTTCTCCATTCTCTCTCTTGTTATACAAGGGTAAAGTGGTTCTCACTACTTCCTCCCAGCAGGCTGTTCCAGAGTCTGTATCATGAAGTTGTGATGACACCACAATATTTATAAAGGAACATTTACGTCATATCCAAATTTGACCAATTCACCAGTCCAAAATCACCGGTTTTAACCATTATTCCCAGTACGTTACATGGATCTATATTCAAGGATTGATCATTGTTCATTAGTCTTACATTGACATTGAAAAAGCTGTTAAATGGACCTTCAGTTAAGATTGCTTTCGTCCAGCTGTTCCTTATTTTTCTTTGGCTTGAAAACCACTATAGAACAAAGTTGCGTTTCTAACACCTTCTGTTGACATCGAATTCTTGTTTAGATTATTTGTCTTGTTTACTTTCTTTGATCAGATATTTCCTGATTTTACTGAGGAATTAGGAACATTTCTGATTTAAGACTATATTTTCTTAGGGGATGGGCAATATAAACAATTTAAACACCGATCGTGATAGAAACATTTCCTCTATAAGAAAATGTGAAACTTTGATTTACTGTTTGACAACATATTTAACGTCAGCTCAGCAGGTACAATACACAAAGAGCTCTTATGGATAAACAAGGTAACAAAACATGTGGTCATATGAATCCCTGTTTGTATGCAGTGGATGAGACTCAGACATGAAACAGATGGGTGATGGGTAGGCTGTTGTTGACTCTGCTGAAAACATGTGCCAACAAAGATCTAGAATACCACAAACTAAGTTAATCAGCTCACAACTCCATCACCCAATAAAGCATGCATGAGTACACGTGCACAATTTCAAACATCAGCAATTAGACCAACAAGCAGCAAGATATAGAAACAAACTACAACTTTACTAAATGCTATTTCCAGTGTGAACCCCTGTGCCTCACTTTAAAATAGTTGCTCTGATGTTGCTCAGTGCGTGGCTGAATTGCTGCGTGTCTCACATGTGTGGCGTCCACACCAGCAGAGTTTCTGCAGCTGCTACTGTCAGCCCTTTCTTTCTACATAGAGTTTGCCTTTCATAATGGCCATTTCATTTCTTTAGAAATGTAATTTATATTTATTTTAGACAGAGAAAGGTTAAGAAACGTGTGGTAATTTGTAAATAATAGTAACAATCCACAATTAAAACCCCATACTTTATTAATTCATGGATCCCTGCAAGTCACTGCATTTTATACAACATTGTCCTGGTAATATTTCAGAATAAAAGCCTTGGTTTTATTTTTTAAATTGGAGCAGGACAGTTTGGTACATTTTGAAAATGAAGAAAGGGTTAAAGGTCCCATATCGTTGTTATTTCAGGTTCATGCTCGTATTTTGCCTGAATATACCTGTATTCACCCTCCGTCTGAAACACTCCGTTTTAACACATTTCAATATAATTGCAACAGAATTGTGTTGCTAGGCAACAGCTTGGGTCCATGTTTACTTCCTGTCAGCTGATGTTATTTACATACACTGCAACAGGAAATAAACTGTGACACATTTAGAATCTTTACGTTTGAAACCGTGTAATGATCTATATATTGTGTATTTGTGACATCACAAATGGGTAGAAATCCTAACGGCTTATTTCAAACGCTCAATTTCTGAATACTGGCTGTGTGTGTTTCTCCGTATATTGAGCGTTTTGATAGTTTAACAGTATTTTATAGAGCACTTAAACCTGCTTTATAATATAAAAGACATAAAAAATTAACTTTTTACAATATGGGACCTTTAATATAGGAGCTGAGGTTGAACTTATACAATTTTTAGTTAGTCTGCCAACGTTCTGAATAGATCACCGATGCATTGCACAGTTTGGTACATTTTGGGAAATGAGGAAAGGGTTCAAACAACAACCAAACATACAAACTAAATAGGGTGTCGAAATAAGTGCTGTTTTGTCGTCATGTTGGCGTATAATATGGAACATGTCACGAGGCTTTCTCTTCTTCCTTCCCTGCTGCTCTGCTTCCTCCGGCTTTCCCACTCAGTCGATGCTTCAGCCGGCCAATCGGCTGCTAACGCTAGGAAACGCTTCACCTTGCAGGGGCTTTCCAACAGGAGGTCTCTTCAAGCAGGTAACAGTGATCATCATCATCACTGGCATCTTGGTCAACACCATCGCCCTCATGTTCTCTTCATCTGTTACTGCTGTCATCATCATCTTCATCATCATGATATAACCATCATCACCCCGAACAGCCGCGGTATCTACCTCGCCTCTGTCCTTTCTAGTTCAATCTCCATTTTCCAGTCACACATAACCGCTGTTGTCCTCTTCTTTTTCTTCCTCAAATGTTATAGATTTCTGTGCCGGCGGGCATCTCGTTGTTGTCTCTCCCAGCGACCCGCGGCGTGTCAGCATAATAAAGGCCACATCTCCCTCTGCTCCCCTTTCTCTGCTTTTATCTGTTCACGTCAGTATCCTGTGCCATCTGCCCGCGTTACAACAAGGAAACTGTGATTCAGGAAAGAGAGAGGGACAGAGTGCTGTCGAAGAGACGGCATATGAAGACAGGGAGACGGTAGGAAGATAGACAGATAGATGGAAAGAGAAGAGAATCTCCCGGTGACACCGTGGCGAGGCTAAATTCTGCGGCGCAGCACTGCGCTAAATGTCAAACTCTAATATTCGAGCCCTCTTGACATTTGGAAGCGCGTTAACATTTTTGGAGGACAGGGCCTTGAGTCCGAGTTCTGCTTTCCACGTCGCAGTAGTTGCGGCCAGTCTTCAAGCTGCACATGCCCCCCTACCCCCAATAAGACCGGTGAGGGAGGTTGAGCAGGAGGAAGGAAGTGAAAATGAGTTGTTGTAGAAGTTTGTTTCATGGAACTTCCAACTACAAATTCAAAGTGGAATGACCGTAAATTTCCCAGTAGTAGCCTTTATTTACCTCACAGAGGGAACCAGGCCTGATTATTGGAATCAGGCTTATTTTAGAGGCTGTCTCATAAATATATTTGATCATATTTTAGTAAGATGCCTACCTTTTTCTGATGTTTGCTGTTAATGCAAACTCAACACTTCCTCCATGTGTACCTATTGTCCTAATAAATACACTCTAGTGTGCATTTCATCAGTGTAACAACAGAGTTATGTCATTCTAAACACAGTGTTGATCCGCGTTGCATACCATACCGTAAAACATCAGCTCAACTCCGACGACTCCCCCCTCCACTGGAAGTTGTCAAATAAAAAGGCAAAATGCAGAAGAAAAGAATCTTTAAAAGAAAAGAAGTTTCTGTCCACAAATGTATTGCCTTTTTTGTTTGCTGTTAAGCTACCGTCAACGAAACTTTCTGCACATTTGTTTCACATTAAAAGCCTTGCACCTGCTCAAAGCGGCATGACTGGAAGGTTTTTAATATGAAACATCTGCATCGATGGTTGCATCCCTACATTTTTACAGCTTACAGATCTGATCACTTCCATTAGTGTACTACTACTACTACTTTTTCTGGAGATTTCAAGAGTTTGCGTTGGATATATGATTCAATGTTCCTCCCGCATACGACCACCTGTCATCACATGATCACAGTGGAATTTTTTTTTTGTCATAGTTTGTATTTTTCTTTTGTTTTTCATGCATCTCCTGCTTCCTCTTCTCCTCCTCCATTTGCTTGAACTGTTGCTATGTTTCATGGATTTCACTTGTGAGTCTCTCTTTTAAAGCAATTTGCAATGTTTGATAACAGTAGATAACAGTAGATAAGTTGCCATTAATATTATTATTATTATTACTGTATATAATTAGTTAAAGGTCCCATATCATGCTCATTTTCAGGTTCATACTTGTATTTTGTGTTTCTAATAGAACATGTTTACATGCTGTAATGCTCAAAAAACACTTATATTTTCCTCATAATGTCTGCTTGAATATACCTGTATTTACCCTCTGTCTGAAACGCTCCGTTTGAGTGCATTTCAAGGGAATTGCAACGGAATTGCGTTGCTAGACAACAGTTTGGGTCCATGTTTACTTCCTTGTCAGTTGATGTTATTTACATACACTGCAACAGGAAATAAACTGGGACACATTTAGTGTTTAAAACCGTGTAATGGTCTAAATATTGTATATTTGTGACATCACAAATGGGCAGAAATCCTAACGGCTTGTTTCAAACGCGCAATTTCTGAATACGGGCTTTGTGTGTTTCTCCGTATATTGAGCGTTTTGATAGTTTAACAGTATTTATAAAGCACTTAAACCTGCTTTATAATGTAAAAGACCTGGAAATCTCTCTTTTTACAATATGGGACTTTTAAGGTAGTAAAATCGTCTTTATGATTTGACTAAGAGGTTAAAAGCCTTGTGTGTCGGGAAGAGTGGGGTTAACCCAATAACCTCTTGCCTTCTTTTATTCTCTGTTATGCTTTCGCCTTGATTTTCTTTCATTTGAAATCTATCTAACACCCCATCTCTCTGTCCATCCTCCTCTGCTTCTTCATTTCTTCTCCCTTTACTCCGTTTCCCTCTTTCTTTCTATCTCTCCTTGCCGGTCTCTCCCTCCTTCCTGACTTCCTCTCTCCGGCTATAGAGCCTGCTGCTAAGGAGGCAGAGGTTACCCGCCGCTTCTCTCTCGCCTCCTCTTCCTCCACCTACTCCTCCTTCGCCACGCGACGCGCCAAAGGTACCCGACTGCCCGTCCAAAGTCTTCCTGCCTTCACGTTTTGCTATTTTTTTTATATTTTACTCTTTTTTTTTTAAACTATTCTGTTCACATTCACTAACACACACAGCAAACTAATGAATGTACACAAACAGGTAGAAAATGAATTATTACACGACATTGATTATTATTAGTTATTTCAGCGGTGCAGTGTTGAATAAAAGGGCGGATAAATTATGATTATTTTAATGCAAAGAAAGGCCACTCGGAACAAAATTATCCTTTGCTGTTGCCTTAAGTCCTTAAAGGGACTCTATGTAAGAATCAGAAATTGCTTGTTAACAGTGACACTTGTGGCCGTGAAGTCAATGACAGTCAGCGTCCTGTTCTGGGCGCTTATGCTCGTAAACGAAGGTCCCACCGGGAATCGAAGGCCCGGCCGATGATGATCCTAGTTTTCTCCCAATGTCGGTCACATTCCTGTTTTGCAAGACGGGCTTCACCAGATATAACTTTGTTGTTTTTGTCCTTCCGTGGAGTTTGTGTTGGGAGTCTGAGTTGTGGTGGGGGCTGGTCATTTTTTGGCGGTAATTGACTCCATTTCTAACCGAACGTTAGCTATGGTTGCACACTGTTAGCCCTGTTAAGTGGAGCTGAAAATAAAGACACTCGTGCATGACGTCACATCCGTTGGATTTTCCCAGTATAAACGGCCCGGGTTCATCACATTGAAAGCAGTCTACAAGCCGATAGAGGAAACCCAGAAAGTCACGGAAGGTCTAATTTTTTAGGTTAAGTTACAACCTGTTCACATACTGGCAATAAAAACATACAGTCCCTTTAAGTTTAAATCTGCAACATCATACACATCTCTAAATGACATGCACTGTGCTCTCACTTTGATGTGAGTTTTGACTGATTGTGATTTCAGTCGGACTGTAAAGACAACAACCTATCGTACAGTAAGGTTTACACAGTATGTCGCTAAGAAATTTGATTTATATTCAAAGTTCATTTTGAGGTAGAAAACTGTGTTGACACCGAGCTTCCAATTAAAAGATGAGAACACAGTGTTTGCCCTTCAGTGCATCGTTTTTCAACCAGCGCTTTGCAATTTCAGACATTTTCATGTCAGTCATGACCAAAACACACACTCACAAATTGAAATTGTTTGTATGTGTGTGTGTACATATATAGAGTAAATCTTATTACCTTCTCCCCATTTACTGCTATCTTGAAATGTATGAGATGCATAAAGAAAGTCAATTTGCTGAGAATGAAAACAATGTTAAAGGGGAAAAAAGGCTGCAAATGAGCAGACATGCATATTCTTTTTAAAAAGCGACAGCAAAGGAAATACGAATTTTGATAAGCTGACATTTGGAACACAGGGTGACATTCAAAGTAGACAGTAGAAGTGCAATTTACTGTAGGAATATAGATGAGAAGTTCATTTTCAACCAGGCAGAGGCAGGGGAGGAATTAAAAAAATCAGAAGAGAGATATTGAAGTTGAACTATTTCCACTCATTCGGTTCTCTGCTTTTATTGTTTTTTTTCTCCACTCATGCAATCGACAGTGTTTCAATAACGTCCTCAGTGGAGTTGTGAATGTGGCACTACTGTACCTATACAATATGCTACATGTATGCACACCATTCGAATGTTATCAGGCCGTTAAATTGGCATTATCGCTCGCTATAATCAGGGGCGCCTTAATGTGACTTGAGGCCCAGGGCCCTCCCCTCCCTTCACAGTATACCACGCCAACTTAAATTCTGAATATTATATTAAATGGAGAGCCCTCCTCGTCAGTAAACAGAATATGAATCTCATCATTATAAGACAATATACGTCAACACTAAGCTATAGGTTATTGAGCCAAGTAGTCCTGTGTGCACGGTGGCAACATGAGAAGATCAGTCTTTTCAATTAAACTCTCACAAACATCACCGGTAAAGAACCGGTATAAATGTGGGGTGGGGGTTTGGGGGGTCCTCCCAGGTTTTTTACCTAAAACTATGTAATTTGACATCATTTTGGGCCATTATTATTATTACTATAGATAACACCCAAAGGGTTTAAAAACAAAATAATTGTATTATTTACACACATCACAGCCTTCATTTGAACATTTAATTCTTCTGGCAACGTTTTCCATGTAAAATCACATTCTGTAAATCAATAGAGCAGATTCAGAAAACTTTGAATGAATGTATCATTAATATATTTTATTAATATATAAGATATTTATTCTAGCCTACAGCCTACACCCTGGGTTCCCAGCTCCAGACCTCCAGACCCCCCCCATACCTGCCCATTTCCCAGCTCTGCTCTAGCACACCTGATCCAACAGTAAGAGCTGCTGAGTTGCATCAGGCGTGTTCAAAACACAATGTGATGACTATGTTATTAACTACAATCGTTGTGTTATTGATTTATTTTCCACTGCTCGATGACAGCAGTGCATATACGGTAGATGTGCTACATTGAAAACTCATGCTATGGATTAGAACATTAACGTTCATAACACAGGCAGTCTTGTGGTACTTATTCAGTAACTAGGCAACCTAACGTTTATTTGGCACTCAGTTAGTGTGATGAACACCGTTTTATCGGTGCTTATCATCGCGCATTAATAGACAAGTGGTTCCGCCCAGGCATTCTAACTCAATAACTGCAAGGTGACCCGCTCTCGTGGACATGTATCGATACATTACAGCGCCCTCGTTCTCACCCTGAGAATTTGTGGTGAACCTCAGTATTCCAACTCTCATGATGGTCATTAATTAAGACAAAGATTAACAGTCATTCAACTGCAAAAAAAAGTGATAAGAGACCTGAGAACACTCCTTTGTTCTTGATATCTTCCTCTGTGTACCAGATGGCAATCATTGCATGAGAATTGAGGCTCTTTTCATTAATGATCTGAATAAAGTCATAAGGAACATTTACTGTAAGAAACAGACACCAGTGTCTAAATGATAGAAAGCCTTTACTTTAACAGATGGAAGATCAATGTTACAGATTTCATGTCTAAAGGGGCTTTTGGGGGGGTAATGCCGTGTGTCTGCCTTCTTTTTTAAAATGTTGGTATCTAATTCAGCATGTTGTTTCCCCCCGGCCAGGTCCCCTGTCTGCTAACACAAAGAGCAAGAGACATGAGATAAAGAGTGATCCCACTCCATTTGGTTATGAAGGTACATGTACATGCATAGATGTGTCCTGTCTGTGATGTACAGGCTCTGAGCATGCTGGGCCTTTCTAGCGTTTTGTATGATTAATCAGGCACGACTTATAGGTGTGATTTCTTTATTTGCCGACGATGTGTATGTATGTATGTGTGTGTGCACATATTTATGTGTTCGTTCACTTCCATTTCTTGCCTGCTGTGTCGACTTGTGATTTGTGATGCGACACTTCAAAATGCATGAGATAAAGTGTGTCGGTGTAGTTTTGGTGTGGTGAGGGGTTTTGTTGGGTTTTTGATTTCTGCATGGGTAGTAGAGTTGCACAGCTTTCTTGCCTGGATAGACTGAATTTGATTTATACATCAGGACCCTCACGTTTTTAAATGTTGTTCGTGGTTGACGTTGTTGAGTGGCAACCGTGATTGAAAAAGGTTGGTATATAAAGCATTTGGCTTCCCTCCAGATACTTTGCGCGGTGCTATGGCTGCGGTCAGGAAACGTCAGAGCATGACTAGCAGCACTGCGAACGCTGCTGTCGCCACCTCGGCTGTCTCTAGATCTGCCTCCCAACCAGGTAACGGCACAGAGAAGGACTCCTCTCCTACAGTCATTGGTGTGATTTGAGTTTGGACAAGTTGCTGTTGGTTTTGGTTAATAATTTGGTATTGGGCTCATTGTGTTTCATTTTTCTTCTGATGTGTAACTTCAACTTCTTTCTGCAGGATGTTCATTTCTACCCTCAGATTGGTCTTACATTATGGGGTCATTTTACATTAATCGGAGTATGCACAGCTGCACGTAAACGGGAATATGAGGGGAATATTCATTAGCCATGTAATCAGCTTAGTAGGAATATTGTTTTTTCGGAATAAGGGCAAAAAAACGGAATATTTGGAGCATGTAAACGTAGTCGGTGTTCTTTTCGGTCCTCATACCTGAACAACAAAATCGATCGTTTGTCAGTGCCATCCAAGGTGACCCAAATGACTGTTACACACCTAACCCTGACTCTATGGTGACGTTCAGGGTTCAGAGTTTAGAGAAAGATCGTAGTCATCATGGTTAAAAGAAAGCTTTGACCGTGGTCTCCGGTGTCATATTCTGCCTTTTGCTTAAAAACCTTCGGCTTCTGTGATAATTACATGCAAAGCAAATATGCTGTATAGTTCTGAAATTCTTGCACACAGACGCCTTCGTTTATTATCTCTTGTTGCCACCAAAGTTTCATCAGGAAGCTTAGATGGAGCTTTTACTTTTGGCATGAACTCTTCCTTCAAAGTTAGGAATTATCATTAAGTATTCTACAAAAGTGAGCTCGGCCACGTCTCTGTCACGCCTTTAGGATCAGTTAGTAAGTATTACGGTCACTCCGTGTGTGAGAAGCTTGGCTATACAGCTTTCATCATTGCAAACAGGCTCATCAAGCTTTCATGATGATGTTAAGGCTGCATTCACACCAAAAACGCCGGTCCTCCCGTTCATTTTAATGTGGGTAGTGCGTTTAGCATGTGGCGGTGGGGAGGCCCGCGGTGAAAAATTTAAATATACACCACCACATAACGCCTGATTTGATGTGAATGCAGCCTAAGATAAATTACTCAAGTGCACATTGCTTTCCTGTCAATGAAGTACCATCACCTACCAGGTGGAATAGTAATACCCCCTCCTTGTTTATGAGTACATTTTGTGGTTAATATTGTGTATTGCTTCCCCTCAGGCTGGGCCCAGCAGCGTCTCCCCTCCATGGACACAGATGACTTTGAGACGATCCCCTCCAGTGCAGAGGAATCCTCCAACTCTTCAGAAGAGGAAGGCAACAATAAAAATGTAGGAAAGTTTAACCCGGAGCATTACTTTCTAAAAATGTATTTAATAGTGAAACAAAAACAAATAAATAATTTTCTTCTGAATTAAAACAAGATATGAGCTCAATACCACTCAACATTGTCAAACCGTCGGCATGTAAATGGAGCTCGACCGTGCTGGGTCACGTCAGCTCATCACATTCTATGATCACCCCCCCCGACAGCCCTCCTCCTCTCATCCCTCGTTTCCTCTCCGCTCATCCTTAACTTTCTCTTCTTCTCTACAAAATCCCAGCCTGATCCCCGCTGCTTAATTATTTCCCGTGGACATGTGTCTCATTAGCGGCGGGCACTTGACGACTTGACATTTAAGAAGCGAGGGAGGAGAGGCGAAAGATGAGGAGTATTAGAGCTGCACAGGTCTGCTGGGCACGACAGCCTCTCCAGATCCATTATAATCCACGCGATGTATCGTAGATAGCAACACTCACGTCAGTGGCGCACACACAGGCACACTCTTTCAAGGAATTTACATTTTTGCATTACATTAAAATATTTGTGTTTATGAACTGGAAAAAAAAATATTAATCCCGTTTGTGGATGCAATTTGGAACAGTTTTTATTAATTTTACACATTTTATTTTTCAACAGCTACTTGCTCCAAACCCTGGAGGTCCTGATATATGAATTATTAAAATGTTATAATTAAAGGGACTATTTGTAACTTTCAGAAATGCTTCTTAACAGCGACACCTGTGGCCGTGAAATCAACGAAAGTCAGCGTTGGGCTCGCGCTTGCTCGCTCTAAATATACCTGAACGAGCATCGCTCAAAACAGTGAGGCGACACACGTCAGCTAAAACCACAATATCACTCTATATTTCAGCTGCTTGGCAGTAATGTTAGCTGACCAGACGAAGGTCTGTCCATGAACATGATTTAGATCTGATCCTAGTGTTGGCTTTTCCTGCCTAAGTGCAGGCTGAAGCAGCGGGGCTCTGCAGCGTGTCTCCTCTGCTCTCTCCGCCCGCAGCCGGAGAGAGCAGAGGAGACACCGGCACCCGGTCGGTAACGAGAGGGTAACGTAACTCTCTGAAGAGCTCCGTCACTTCACAAGACACGGGAAAGCTCTGTTGGTCTGGAGGAGCTGCAGCATTTATTTCTGCACAAACGTCCCCTGTGCATTCACTAGATATTCTCAGAGCTAAACTAACTCTTCTGCAGTGTGGAGTGAGCGCGCGTTCACGTCTAGAGGTGGAGCGAGACAGCGAGGACGCGCTCGCATTCTGAGTGAAGGACAGCAGGCAGAGGAGACGAGGCTCCAGTCACACGCGAGCGCGCATATGCGAGCGCGCATATGCGAACGCGCATGTGTGGCGACCCGCTACATTTATACGCTTAAAAAGTTACAAATAGTCCCTTTAAATTATAACATTAACATGATGCTGTTTGAACAAAAGTTTAACAGGGAGAGTAGAGGGAAATTTATAACATTCTAAAAATGAACCAACATTTTCACCAGAATGTGAAGAGGTTACAGCGATGGCATTACGTCAAAGACGATATCTACTGATATTAGCATGCTAACCAACTTGCCCCGGCCCCGTCCTGTCTTGTAATACCACTTGTACCTCTGAGAGGTGATAGTGAGTCACTGTAGCGTGCAGTCCAGATGGACTGCAACAGAACGTTTGCTGACCCGGTGGGGTGTAGGGTCCAGTCCCCCAGGATCAAACTCCCGGTGGGACTGCAAGCAAGCAAGAAAGAAACATTTTTAGCATTAAGATTGAATGAATACAGGCAGTTTACGTTTCTGGAACCACATCCAAAATGGACTGGCTACATCCACAGTTTGACTCAGTCATTTCTTTCCGCAGGGTGACAGCGGTCGTTTCCGGGTGCAGCTGACGTACGAGTCTCGTGAAGCGCGAGACCTCTCTCTCGGTACGGGTGACCTGGTCCAGTTTCTGGAGGAAGCGGAGAGCGGACACTGGTGAGTTCCAGTTGACTCCTCTGTAGAAACTGTGGGTTAGTCAGTCAGCTCATCATTGTTCCTCTGTACTGGTCCATTGTTTGGTCACAGCTCCCCCTGACCTACTGTAGCTGTATATCTAGCTAAGTGTGTCCCCCATATGCCAACACGTTTTGTTCCTAAATAATGGTGCGAGAACACAAACCTACCAGTTTGTTCTGAGTGCAACAAGAGCAAGCATCTCACAAATAAGGCAAAAATAAACATTATACTTAATTTAGGGTACTCATTCACTCTGTGTGTCCTCAATAAACTAGGATTGTAGTGCAAGTTCTCTATTTCCATTCTCATTAATCGAATGTGTTTGTTTTTAGTTCTCCTACTGTAAGGAGTTTCTTTATTTTGGCTCATCATTCTTTGCAGAAGACTTCTTTATTGTTTTCTGCTTACTTTTACATTTGTTCCTTAGTCCCTGTATACTCAGCATTTCATCATTGAAAACTTAAAGGTTCCATATCATGCTCATTTTCAGGTTCATACTTGTATTTTGTGTTTCTACTAGAACATGTTTACCTGCTGTAATGTTCAAAAAACCCTATATTTTCTTCATACTGTCTGTCTGAATACACCTGTATTTAACCTCTGTCTGAAACGCTCCGTTTTAGTGCATTTCAACGGAATTGCAACAGAATTGCAACGGAATTGCGTTGCTAGGCAACAGTGTGGGTCCATGTTTACTTCCATTCAGCTGATGTTATTCACATACACTGCAACAGGAAACAAACTGGGACACATTTAGAATGTTTAAGTTTAAAACCGTGAAATGTATATTTGTGACATCACAAATGGACAGAAATCCTAACGGTTTGTCTCAAACGCACAATTTCTGAATTTCTGTGTGTATTTCTCCGTATATTATTATTATTTGATAGTTTAACAGTATTTATACAGCACTAAACCTGATTTATTATATAAAAGACATAAAAATCTCACTTTTTACAATATGGGACCTTTAAGGGCTTATTAATATCTGCATACTTGATTCTTATGATTGGCTGTGGTCTTTTTACTCAGAACAGAATCAAGAAAGGGCTTGATATGAAAATAATATTTGCAGACCTTTTACATGCACAAAAAGATGATATAACACACTAAAGGAAAGAGGGAAAGCACAAATAAGTCCTCTTTAAATTTCAGAGGTGTTCTGGTATATCTCATGATCAATATTAGGAAGTGTGTTAAACAGGGGAGGTGGCTGGTTGGTTGGTGGGTGAGCTGATGTTCCAAAAGAAAGTACAGGCCACAAGTTTTAGAAGTTAGCATCTGGTGAAGGAATCACTGACTCATTGGCATTCATCAGCAGCCCTATCAACCACCTGCAGCTGTGTTATGGTAATTTTCTGCTGTGGGAAAGCTCAATGGGCCATATTGGTGTCGATGTTTCACCAGAAATGACCCTAATGGCACTGTGTGCTACCTGCTGCTCCGTTGTATAGAATGCACCAATCATCCAGCTATCGGCTCATTGGAAAATTGCATCATCGTGTGCTTTCATTCGTGCATCATTTGGCATTAAAATGATGCAGTAGATTGCAACAGACTCAATACCAACACATTTCTACAGAGCTTTAATTTGAATTTACAAAACGGCAGCGACATCAGCACAAATTGTGACATTGACATTGCTTTAAGTACAAAATCCTTTGATTGTCTGTCCTCCCTACTCTGCATGGAGAAAGAAATACAGTTGGGATTAGATCCAGAGTTGTATTACAAATTCAAGGTGAATTTTGAAATGTCAAACTATCTGTCAGTGTTGCAGAGTGATACTCACTTCAACAGTTTTTTTTCATTGACAGAACAGGAACAGGTTTGTTAACTTCGTTGGATGAATTTGCGGGTTGTAAAATGTGCATGTCAGATACATAAATGTGGAGGTGATCGAACGAATCTCACAAATGTCTGTCGACAGCAAACGTTGAGAATTACGTGACGAGCTCCTCAGAAAAAGCAGCCGCAGTCTGCTTCTGCTCGGCTGCTGTTTGAAGCATGACTGAAGCTTTTACAGAACAAAGATAAGTAGTGCTGCCTGGGTCACTTTTCTTCTCACTTTACTGCTGCGATGGTGACTTACCAGTAATTATGTTTCTTGTGGTTCTCGCTGATGAGTGTGTTGATGAATGTCTCATGCTGTTTCAGCAGTTTTTCCACTTAAATATCAGACAAAAGATTTTTGCAAATCTAATTCTCGTTAAATCAAAGTGAAAGTACTTGAAGTACTACTGCCTTACCGGTTTTTACTGTTAAATCTTGACTTTTCCCAAGTCCAACCATGGCCCTAACCCAATGTATAACCTAAAGCATTTGATTGGTCAAGCTGGTTGAGGGCGGTTTACAGCTGAGGAGGTCTGTGAGGCTCAACTCTGCACAAAAATGTTGCTTTCTTCAAGTCAATAGTACAATCAAAGCAAACGTAAAGTGTAAATGCAATTTAGTTTTCAATCCACATACAACAATTCTGTGAGAGGAAATGCGTAATTGCTTGGCAGCCATTAGCCAATTAGCAAGCTAAGCTACTAGCATACGGTGACCAGACGTCACGGTTTCAAGCTGACATGTCCTGAGTCCCGACAAATATCTGTAAAACACCCAAATGTCCCGGTTTTCAACAGTCACTAACAAATTGTCCCGAATTCAGGGTGTACTTGCCTACATTTGAGTCGGGCAGAGTATCGAACCTCAATACCTTTTTGGTACCAACCGAAATGTGTTTTTTTTAGCACAGAGCACTGAGCACCGAATGTTGGCATAAAATGTCTGGTCAGATTCTGAATTTTGTTTACCTATTCTTTGATCTGAGCTGAAATCAAATTTTTAGACTATTTTATTTAGACAACATTTAACATTTGTAAAGTCTAGCTACATCTGTTAATTGAAAAAAATATTTTGTAAAACATGTTAATTTCGCTCAGGTACTGACAATAGTATCATTTTGGTATCGTCCTGACACTCTGTATGTACCCTGTAACAGACAACAGCCAACCCGTCCACGTTGTACTCTGCCTCCAGCCTGATGCACGACCCTGAAGAGCATTAACGGATATAGAAAATAGATGGATGGACCTCACAATATAAAGCGGTGCAATATAACAACACCATAACCTTCAGCCTCATATATCGAGTTGAATCCATCCTCTCTGACAGAGTATCGAGAGAAATCAAACATTACGCTTCAGAGAGGCAGCATTTGATGCAGAGCTGTTGTGATGAATTGTGTGAGATTGTATCAGCGTCGATGCTATGATGTAGTTTTGCATAAGGAAAGACTTTTTTTTCTCCACTTCCTCCACTGTTATCTGTAATCATTACCCATGCCATGCTTTCCCTGGTTAAAAGTCCATCTTGAGTTTGGTCCACATTAATCATCTCAGCCTGAGAAAGGGAAATGAGACTCGTGTGCAACAGCTGTCCTGTTTTCTCTCCACAAGGATTAAAAGCTCAGTGTGGCTCGTTTGGAATTAAAATTTCATCCACTATAACATTACTCCGATGAAGCGGTGTCAGATACAACAACAGAACGTGTGACTAATATTCTATCGCCAAATCAAGGCAGGAAAACGAAATGGCTCGAGATGAATAATAAATCTTGGTTTCATTCACCACCACACCACCCCCATCTGTCTTTTTCACCAGAACAACAGAGGCTACTGTCTTTATGGAGAAACAGCCTCTGGAATCCACCGCTGAAGGAGTGGTTTGGTCTAACGCAAGTTCTCTGCATTTAGAAGTGACTAATACTCTAGTACAGTGGTTCTCAAACTTTTTACACCATGTACAACCTCAGAAAATATTTGACTCTCCAAGTACCACCATTATGACCAGGGGGGTGGGCAATTATTTTTCCTGGGGGGCCACATGAGGAACCCAGATTGTTGCCGGGGGCCAAAGAAATTCTGTCAGATGTAACCTCTACTTTATCACTAGATTAATTTATAGAAAACATACTGCGCACTTATTTTTCAGCATTTATTATACTGAAAATCACTCCAAATAGCATATTATTAATAAGAAAATTACATTATATGCAGGAGTTTTTGAACCGTACAGGACTGACTGTTTTGGGTAGTAATGTTTCCATTAACAAAACTTAACAAAACAGAGAATCCCCTAGCATGCCAAATATAAAAACATGCACTGCAAGTCCAAAAAGCCCTATTTTTCGAGGCAGGGAGGGTACTCAAAGTACTGAACTGTACTTTGTTATTGTCATCTATAGTGGTTGTTTGCATAAAAACACACAATTCAAATGATTATGATTATTTAAGTATTTGCTTCGATTAAAAAAATCTTGTCAAGCTGCTTAGAGGTAGTGTTAGGAAGTTAATCAGGTCATAATTCTCTCTCTATTATCTATTTTATATTGATGTGAAAACATCTCCTTCAAACAACTTGATTTATTCATTCATTTTCCGAGATTACATTTGAACACATCATAACGTTGTAATTTACCTTTGCCCAATAGTCATTTTTCCTGAGCCGACTTTGAACGCCTCATAACAATAACTCAATGGCACCTTAACGTTCGTGTCTCTGGTATTTAGCCAGTCAGGACTGTGCTGCCAACCGGCTGCTAACAGCTAACGTTACTAACTCTCCTCCTGCTGATTTCAACACAGATTTGTTGCTCACAGTGTCGCTTTATTGGGGAAAAATAAGGTGCACCCCTCAGGTTTAGTAGCGCCATGCTGTTGAGCGCTTTTTTTTCTCTTCACCGTGTCTCCAATGCCAAACAAACTGTAACATGAGAAAGCGTGCATATGCGTCATTGTGCATGCGTAACTGTGGGAAAGCATCAATACAGAAGAATCGATAGTCAGAGATTAGCGTACCACTAGAGAGAGAGCACGCGTACCACCAGGGGTACGTGTACCATAGTTTGAGAACCACTGCTTTAACAGATAAAAGCTCCACTTGCTTTGAATATGCTCATTTTTCATCAGCTCATTCATATTTCAGCTCTTAAAACCGTCTCCCGCCGTCTGCATCTGTGGGTTTTTGCTGCCAAAAGGTCTCACTTGCTCACGCTTGTCTCTCCTCCTCACTTGAGGAAAATTAAGAATTCATAAGTCTTCCCTTTCTTCTTTAGCTTTTTTTGTTGGATCAAAGTGTAACTGTATATAACTTAAATACAGAATAGGACTGATGAACTGCGTGCTGCTGTGTGTGTCGTATAGACCCTCATTATATATGCTGTGTGCACGTGCATGGGTGTGATAAAATATGGACGTAGTCTCCGTGACGTCACGCAGAGGTTTCTGAAGAACCGTTGCGAAGCTTAAAGTGGGCGGCTCTGGCCATCGCCGTCGGTGACGAAGCAAGTCCTAGACGGTGGGCCGAATGCGCTTTACGTGTTGTTGATAGATCTCCATCGATAGAACAAACCATTTTTTATCTATGATATTCATATCAGTACTTAACAGGTGTAACGTCAGGCTGTGTTGAAGACCACGGGCATACCTGATGGATCTTTGGAAATATTTTCGGCCGATGAGCACGTCACAGTTTAGGAGGGTTAATACACGCCTCCTCCTCGGTCCGTCTTGATATGCGCCTCGGCGACTCCAGTGCATCAATACATTGTTTTCCAGTCGCAACCGCGCCTCATTTTCAAACTGTATCATTTGCCTTGAGTGAAAAATTGCTACGAGGTAAAAAAAAAAAAAGATGACCAGGGCCAAGATCAAGCCGCGTAGTTTTCCCTCCATTGTTGCGTTCTGGAAGTCTGCTCTTCTTTGTTTACTTCCTGGAGTTTTCCAGCATGGAAATTCTTACCAATTAGAGAGCAGTTTCTTTGCGCACCAAATTTTTGGTCCGTTTGTAAATGCTGCCGTATGAACACATACCAAATTCGAGGCAATATGCAGCATGGTAACAATTTGGTCCCTGATTCAGACCAGAGCAAACGAACTACAGTTGTGAAAACGCTCTGTTTCTAGAGAGCAGTCACATCAGGCTTGCCTATATGGAAGTTGTGTTGTCTACCTGCTGTGGTGCGTTTTGATGTTTGATCCAGAACTTTCTTTCTCATAAGTTGTGTCTCATGTTCTAGGCTAGTCAAGAACCTTTTAACAGAGGAGACAGGGCTGGTCCCGTCCAGTATACTGCAGACAGCGTCTGAAGGAGGTCACTCATTACGTAACACTGCTACTTCTCACTAACCACTGGCAGCCTCGCTGTAACACACTCCATCACACAGCCACTCCTCCCTCCGCTCCTTTACTCCAACTTCGTCGATCGCTCCCTAACCTCGCTCTCTCACACGGCAGTTGGGCCGGGAGGGATCGGCAGGGATCGTGTGGCCTTGGGCGGGCCGCTGCTCTGGGAGAGGGAGGGAGTGTTGGGGGGGTTCGGGTTGGACGGAGCGGATGGGGATGGACGAGCTTTGGCTTGTTGAGTTGAATAATCAGAGCATGATGTCACTGATCGCAGCATGTTCCCTCTACTACTACTCTCTCTCTCTCTCTCTCTCTCTCTCTCTCTCTCTCTCTCTCTCTCTCTCTCTCTCTCTCTCTCTCTCTCTCTCTATTACAGATGCTGGGAGTGGACATATGACATAGGAAGACAAAAATCTACTTTGAGGCCAAGATTTATTATCTCAGATTGTACAAGACGTGTGTCTTGTTTCCTCATTTTAAGAAAAAAGTGTGCTCAAAAATATTTTTGTCATATCATTGTCAAATAATCACCCCACAACCAAAATCAATTGATCATATGATCAAGTCAATATCAATCAATCAATCAATCAATCAATCAATCAATCAATCAATCAATTAATCAACATTTATTTGTATAGCCCTTTACAATAACCAAAAGGTACCCAAAGTGCTTTACATTAACATCAAGAAATGACAGGAATAAAAACACAACATATCATAAAATCGGAAAAAGGTCCATAAAAAGCGTAAGGAAGATGTCACAGCGCTACTAGGTATTAAAAGCCAATCTATATCAAAAAAGTCTTGAGCTTAGATTTAAAAAGTACTAGGTCAGTGATAGTGCGTATATCAGGGGGGTAACTTGTTTCATAGTTTAGTAGCAGCGACAGCAAAAGCACGATCACCCCACAGCTTATACATCCACCTCAGGACTTGACCAGATGCAAGTTGACCAGATGACCGCAAAGCCCCGTTATGCTCGCGAAGAGTTCCGTTGCATTACAATAATAAAGTCTCGAGCTAATAAAGGCGTGAATTGCCTTCTCGAGATCATTCCGATCGAGGAAGGGCTTTACTTTAACCAGAAGACGAAGCTGGAAAAAGCTTGTTTTAACAACAGAGTTAATCTGTTTATCAAATTTCAAACAGCCGTCAAATGTCACCCCCAGATTTTTTCATAGTTGGTTTGGAATACGAAGCCAGAGCAGCAAAGCTTGAGACTCTAACATTAGTTATGCACGAAGTACCAAATATAATGCATTCAGTTTTACCTTCATTTAAATGAAGGACATTTTGTGAACAGCCACTGCTTTATGTCACTAATACAGTTCAACAGTAAGTTCAGTGCATCACTTCCATTAGGCTTCATAGGTAGATAGAGTTGTAAATTATCCGCATAACAATGAAAAGACAGATTGTGCTTGACTATAATTGACCCTAGAGGCAGCATATATAACGAAAAGAGGATAGGTCCTAGAATAGAACCCTGCGGCACCCAACAAGAGAGAGAAGTAGGTGATCAGGAGAGGTCACCAATCATTACAGAAAAGCTCCTGTTGGTCAAATAAGAGCTAAACCTCTTAAGTGCGGATGCCTACATATTGATCAAGGCGAGAGATAAGGACTGCATGATCATAATATACATTATACATACATTATTGACTTGATTTAGAGTTAGGTTGCTCTTTAAATTATCCAGGAGACTTGTGTGTTTCTATGTTGATGACAATGTCATTAAAAGACAACTTTAAAATAGTAATTTACAGCTTCTCTCACTTCACAGCTCTTTAGATAACTGAGAGTTTCATATATACATATATCATATACACCTTTTATAATCAATCGGAACCTAAACATAAAACTTGAGCACAGATTATATATCGAAGTCCTGTGTTTGGTGGCACAAAATATACTTTTTCTTACTTAGCCACTCCTGGGCTCTGTGCTCTCTCTCTCTCTCTCTCTCTCTCTCTCTCTCTCTCTCTCTCTCTCTCTCTCTCTCTCTCTCTCTCTCTCTCTCTCTGTTCTCTGGCTTTAATGTCCCCTCTGTCCTCGATCCATCTCTCCTCGGTCTCCTCCCTTTCATGCCGGCTTGAGATCTGGTCCCTGAAGTGTTTGTCGCGGCCTTGCTTGTTTTGTTACGGAGCTCTGTCCGCCCCTCTTCAATACAACTATCCCTTCCTTATCCCCACTTGCCCTTCTTTCCTCCTCCTTTTATATCTCTTTCTTCTGTTTTGGAGATTTTTTTTTTTTTGAGGACAGAACTCTCCCAACGCTCTCACAGTTGATGTTCAATATTCTGGTTAAGTGGAGCCCCATTTCCTAAAGGCCCTCTTCACCTGTCTCTGCTGATCGGCCATGTCTACCTTCCCTATAATTCTTTATGCACTCTGCTGGCTGATATCGTTGCAGATATTGAACGTCTCACTATTATTATGTCTCCTTGTTTTACAGTCCTATTAAAAGCTGCATTGTTTGGTGCGTTATGTTTTATTGGCACTGCAGTCCTGGCTGTGCATCCCCCCCCTTCTTACACACTGTGTTTGAATGCCACAGTTTGTCCACATGCTTGTTTTTATATATTATATAATAAGATGCTAGATTGTATTTAAAGTTGAAGCTGACTTGAATCTCTCTTTGTTATTTTCCAGATATCTTCAGTGATCTGTGTACGGCAGCACTCTCCGACTCGGACGACAATGAAGTCAGTACGTGGGGAGATGTGTCTCAGGACAGCAGATAACCTGACTATTGTAGTTCATTACGTTGGAGCACAAACATTTTTGTTGGATCACAAACACTTTTCAACTTCCCGAACTAAATACCAACGACTATTAGTTTTCTACTTGTAGGTCTTCATGTTGGACTAAGGAATATGACCTGCTATTGTTTTTCAACTGTAGTTTTTTCATGTCTGACACGTTGAAGCTTCCCAGCGAAGCCTCTGGAAACAGCTGGAACCTAAACATGCCCGAGTGGCACGGTGGGAAAAGCCATATAAGACTTTTTATTCAAGGAAGTACCAGCTGTCACCTGTGGAGAACTGACGACTGCATGGGTTGTGGACACTGAACTTTACATCCAAAGTCGGATGAATTCAGATTACGTACTGTAGAAAATGCAATCCCTGAGTCGTTGGGCTGAATATCTCAAAAACTCAAATCCCATTTCTGACTTGGATAATCTTAGGGAAAGTGATAAATTCTGTTTGCTGGTTTATGAGCAGGCCTTGGCAAGGTGCCCTGTTTTGCTGCTACACTGCGCTGAAGTAAAACTTCTTTTCAGACCAGGTTCTGCCTCTGCTGCCTCGCTTCAGCTCGCTTCGACTTTTCAGGTTCAAACTACAGACACCTCACAGTAGCTGCAGCCTCCTGGAGAACCTACAAGTTGTCTTACTTGCCTTTCTTCGCCCTGCTTGAGCCCGTCGTTACATTACATCTACATATCATCTCATCGAGCCCATTCTCACACTTGCAAATAATCTGTATAAATTGCTTTAAGAGGTTAAGAGATATGTCCCTTCCATATTTGAATTTATAACCCAGTCATTATATAAAAAAAACTTATTTTACATATGATTTAATCTATCTGGAAAGAACTTGAATTATGTCCTCACAGGTGTTATACGGATGAAATGTTTTGTTTTGGACAGAAACCTTTTACATGTTTGTAATTTTTTCGAGATCCTCTCATGCTGGGTATTAGTGACGCAGCTTTTCTTGCTGGAAAATATCGTAGGTTTGGGCGGGCGGGTCAAAAAGTGACAAAGCAGTGTTCCGAGTAAGTTATTAATAACTTACAAGACACATTGCGTGCAATAGTACCTTCTCTTCTCCTCTCTCTGTCTCTGAAACTCTCAGAATTCTTATTATGTTTGCTATAATGCATTTATGTATGCATGTATAGCAAATAGGGATGCACCCATACCACTTTTTTTTTCAGACCGAGTACAAGTACAAGTACTTGCCGATACCGAGTACCGATACGAGTACTTCTCTGTGCCAAAAGACCCTCGTTAGCAGCCAGCTGGAGGGTGTGAGCGACACACAGCAGGCTGGGGAGTACCGCATATGAGGCAGTGCACCGTGACCGGCTCTAGGTCGGCTCGGAAAGGCTCGGGGCGAAGGTGCTTCCCGAGGCCGTGGCCAAAGTGCTCGCTGCGCTCTCTCTCCCCGCCGGGGAGGGACGAGGCCCCCCTGCTCCCGGTGCGACTGACGACTGGGGCGGACTGACCACGTCGTGGCCCACATATAAAAGGCGCCAGGGGTCTGTGGCGATGTCGGCAACCCAACTGACCCGTCTTGAAACACGGACCACGGAGTCTAACGCAAATGTGAGTCAGAGAGTGCAAGCAAAACCCCGTGGCGCAATGAAAGTGAGGGCCGGCGCGCGCTGGCTGAGGTGGGAGCGCACCACCGGCCGCCATGCGATAGAACCCGAAAGATGGTGACGAGAGGTTAACGTCACACTGTCGTAAAGTGGTATCGGTGCCGTTGTATCGGAGTCGTTTTGCGAGAACGAGTAAATGAGCACAGTATCGGACCCGATACCCGATACTGGTATCGGTATTGGTGCATCCCTAATAGCAAACATAACAACAATATAGATGATATAACACTGTTTGTGTTTTGGTCACTTGGGGGAAGAAACTGACTTATGAAGTTGATATTACTACAGTAACATGTTAGTTAACAATAGCCTATTTACACATCAGTCAGTCATGGAGTTACATTGGAATTAATTTGGAGTCGTGTTTCTGGCAATCTGACAAATGTAAGTCAAAAAGCTGAAGTTATACTTTCACACATCCATGAGGGGTAGCCTACATGTAGGCTCTCTGCGGACATCCCAATTTATTGTGACTGTCCAGACTTGTCCAGTGCGACCACTACGCTACAAGTAATAGCGTAGCGATCTACTGCGCATGTTCGCTCCAAGCAAACCGTATGACCAGAACTACTACATTCTCAGCTGTCCGTGTACGTGTCCATTTGGGAGTATAATCAAGGCTTCAACTCTCCTTCTAGCTTTTGGTCTTCACCAACTTTTGAGAAATATAACTTGGTATATTTTCTGTGTCTAGACCTGCTTGTGTAGGGTAGCTTGTTTACCTAAAGCAGCTTTCTGCTGTGTCCAGAAACAAGGTTGATGGCTCTCTAACAGTGAGTGCAGGCCGTAAAACCCCCCCAAAAAGTGAGTTAAAAGAGGCTATAAAAATTCATAGAGCCGAGCGTAACTGCGGAGTTGAGTCGTTGGTTGAACTCTCTGTGGATTTGTGAGCTACCCCCTTTCACATTACACATCATGTCTTTTGACTCATTGTTCATGATTGGTCCAGCTTTAAAAAATATAAGTTTACTATGTCAGGGGTGGAACAACTGAGAAAATCTAAACCTTCATCAGCTAATGACAGCTAAGTTATTTTCCAGCAAAAAAATGCATTTGAGGAATATATCAATCATGATAAGTTTATTCATTATAATTGCACAGTGAATATAGCAGCAGACAGAAGAAGCCAAATAGCTTTCGATGGAAATTAAGCATTACTGCGGGACACATCTCTTCTTTAGATGAATGGGGTGGTGGTGTAAATTGGGTTTTCAGGAAACAAATTCATCTCTGTGACATGTGACTCATCTCCACATAATGGGATTTTTTACTGAGAACATTTCACACGTTTGAGTCGCTGCATGCCAGCTGCTATCTATAGGCGGGACATATCCGAGCATTGTGGAAACACTTCATGTACAAGAATTCAGATAAGATGCTCTCCAGGTAATCAGAGACCTAGATATGAGATAGCAGCTAGTTAATTGACCTTCATACCATACAGACTTAATACCACTGTGAGTAAGCTCATCTTCAGTGGATAATATTCGGAATATCGTTTTAATCCATGCACACTTCTTCGTGTCCTGTCGATCTATCTCCACATCCGTATAGCATCGGCTCATCATGGCTAGCAGCGTTCAGACACATACTTGATCACAGACCAGATTGATTGTATTCTAACCTTGAAATCCCTTAAAGGTTCTGAGCACCGGCTCGTTTTGCTGAATCCAAACAGTAGCTCAGCTTTGCAACAGCGTCATAATATTCATAGTGAAGTCCATGTGGAAAGCTCTTACACCAGTGTTTTTGTTACTGAGATATTAGCATTTGTTAGCAATTTGTGAGCGTCGCTCCCGTAAGTCAGGTAGGGTGAAAAGCAGCAAAGGTAAGACAGGGACCTGGCTATACATGCTGCAAGTGATTTTTACAGGAAAATGCAGCACACTTGGGCTGTTTCATAACATGCTGTATAAGGTTTCACCTTTTCCAGAGAGTATAATAGCACTGTACACTGAAGGTTCATTCGAGGAGAGGGCCACGGCGGGGACATTTATGGGAGCCTAAATGTAAATAAAACGTCTGTGTTAGTCTAATATTCCATATTTGTTGGGGTAAAGATCCATTTTCTGTATGACTGCTGTATTGTTGTACACCATTCATTCTCCCTCAGAGGCTTTTTTTTTTTTTTTTTAGCATTATATTGCATTTCTACTGACAGATTGAACTCTGTGGACTTTTCTCTGACAAATGCCAAACAGCACCACTGTATTTGCAGATAGACGGCACGTCACTTCACAGGAAGGTTAATTTACATTTACTCTGTAACTTATTGGAAATGAAAAGAAGAAACCGAGAGGATGACAAAAAGGTTAAATATTCACCTGATGACTGAATACATGTCAGAATGTAAGACTTACTCTGTGAGAAAGCTACAGTAAGTAACTGGGATCAGTCTTTTAAAACAAGGCAGAGGTTAAGCACCCCAACTTTGATGAGCAATTAAATAATGAATGGATGATGCAAAGATGGATAGGTTTATGGATGGATGGATGGATGGATGATCCATAGATGGATAGGTAGATGGATGGATGGATGACGCAGTGATGGATAGGTGAAGTAGTTGGATGAAAGAATGGATGGATAGATGGATTGATGGTTGGATGGATGGATGGATGGATAGATGACGCAGTGATGAATAGGTGCAGTAGATGGATGAAAGAATGGATGGATGGTTGGATGGATGGATGGATGGATGGATGGATGGATGACGCAGTGATGAATAGGTTCAGTAGATGGATGAAAGAATGGATGGATGGTTGGATGGATGGTTGGATGGATAGATAAGTATAGACAGATAGATATTTTAGACTGTAACTAGGTTACCATCTGTAACAGAGGGAGGAACTTTATCAAAAGTCATATACATTAATATGAGTCTCATTGTAAAGAAATACTCCTCTTGAACATGCTGTATATGTTGTTTATCATATGTTAAATGAAAATTACTGTATCTTTGTAAAAAAACAAAACATATTTCTATTGTACTGCATCCTGCTGTAATTTTGCCATTTAACCATATTATATAATGTATCAAGTCTGTATATTGTACAATCTGCTACTGTAATGTACATATTGATTTATTGTGATAATATGCATTTACAACATGAATTTTGTCACCCTGTTTTTTTGTATTTTAAACTTTATTCCAGACTTTAAAAATGCATGCAAGGCTGAGATTTGATACACAGAGGTGCTTGATTTAAAATAAAGATCACGTTTGTTATAGGCCGTTGTTACATCCTGTTGAAAGAGGAATGTTCCTCCCAGAGCAAGAAGACCAAATACACTCAGAAAACATCCTGTGATAGTTGGTTTCTGAACAGGAAAAACAAATTGGAAATTTATTGTGTCAGTGTTTACCATTTACCTTTTCCGTGTTTCTCAACATGTAGGACCTGTTAGCGCTTTGTGCCATAAAGAAATCCAACACATTCAGCAGATCCATACAAAGCATGAGGGCAAGCATCCTCCGGTTTAGAAGCCCAAATACATGATTAAAAGTTAGTCTATCATACAATCATGTTTAGAGTGGTGATATGTTGTCAATATATTGTTGCTATTGAAACAAAGCCCACACGCAGCACTTCAGCCCAGCGCTTTTCTGCCAGAGAAAAATGCTATATGGACACACGCCCTTAGGCTATACAATATCGCCCACCACTGGATTTGTAATGAACTGTAATAAACTTCAGCTTCTGTGCTTTTATTACCCGCTATGAAACAACATTACTTTCCTCCGTTTTATAATGCCTAGGCTAGTTTACTACCTGCCTGATCTGACTGGTTGAGTTTCTAGCCCTGTTGGACACATTTTAAGTGCTGTCCTCGCAGTTATTTTGATGACTACAAAAATGAAACCCAAGTTAATCCAACCCGTTCTCACTCACAACTCGTGAAATACCGAAGGTTGCTCAGTGGCCCTCGGCGTCTGATACCAATACACCGAGGCACCCTTTAAAGCTGAAGTAGGCAAGATTGGAGCAAATATGATTAAAAAAAAATTATAAAACGGTTGCTATATCGTGACAGTAGTACATGAAACAGGTAACCTGAAAAAAAATCATGTGTCTCTGTGTCCTCTGGAGCTCCTAACGGCATCTGCAAGATTTCACAGACCGGAGGAAAACAAGCAGCAAGAGCTGATCTGAGGTCCGTTGTCCAGCTGCCGTCTATGAGAGCCGGCTGTCAATCACTCGCGAACTCCGACCAAACGGTCAAACCGCGCTGATCAAATATGAATCAATATTATGTTACGTTAATGCCTATTTCTTGTCTCAAATGTTTTCAGAATCATCTTGTAGTGCACGGTTTAGCTGTAAAATGAGAAAGGTTGTGCCACCGCCGCCATTGTGAAATCTGGTGAAGGAACACCAAATTTCCGGTCACATGACCGGAGCACAGCCAATAGGAATGCTCTCTCAATGAAATGACGTGGGATTGGTCAAATTCTCCCGTCACGGGCTAGTCCTCTGACCATTTCATCACCCCGTTGCAACATATGAACAAACACTACACAGCCTTCTGCAGCAGTGAAAGCAAGCTAACCCAACTGGATCAACAGAGATGACACTAATGTTAGATTCTACCCAACCTGAGAAGCCTCGGCTATCAAGGCAGCGAGTATATGAGACGCATAGCTGGTGAAGTGATTCTGACTACTGCTGCTGCTGGCCAGAGACTAACGCGCTCGTGTCTACAAGGTAACCCTCAAATTGCGAAAATTTGGGAGCAAAATTTGAACACCCACATTCAGCAGAGAAACTATGTGAGAAGAAAACATTGCTTAGGAAGGTTCCTAACAGAGTGAAATGACCCGGAAGTATCTCAGTAGCAGCCATGATAAGAGCTGTTCGAATCTTCCAACTGCTGAGGAAAGGAACTTCAATGCTTCCTTTATTATCTCCTTTAGCAGATGATACATACAGGGTACAAAAGAGAGAATGACATCCCAGAATTCCTTGCAGCCACAGCATTTTCCTAAGTCCTTCTGAATTCTCCATTCATCTTTCCTCGACCTTATGACGTTTTCTATCGAGGTCAAGGAGAAGTGGTTAGGAAAAGACGTTAGGACATAATTTTTTGACTTTTCGACCCGCACCCATTGTCTCTGCTGAATAAAAGATTGAACCGTACAGACTGCGATACTCAGCACAAGCAGAAGCCCCGAGACTGAGTGAGAATGGAAGAGAAGAGAATGTGATCTCTGTCACACACCTCACTGTGTTCTCATTCTCCCCGACAAGACTTGTGTCAAGAAAGTCTGGGTGTTCAAACAAGGTGTTATTAAAGTCTGTGCCAGCAGGCGGTGATTTCACTCTCTGCACCTCATCACGGATTGTTTTATCATGATTTAAGACTGTATTAAAATGAAATGTAATACCTTAGTCAGGAATCTTGTACTTCATTTTCTTTGATGTATAGTTTTTGTGTCCACTCCATCCCTATGCGGCGTTACTTTATTTTTGTGTGCATGTATGTCAGGTGAGGCCCAGTGTCAAGGCGGTTTTGTTGTGTGATGTTAATTGCCTGTTAATTTGTACTAATGGCAATAAAGTTCCAAAAAAAGAAAAGAAAAAGATATGTAATTATTGTGGGTTGGGGGCGGGGTCCGTTCATTCCTATGAAAGCTGCTCAGTGGCGCATGAAGCCTAAATGGCTCGACTTCCGTCTAGCCGGAGCGGTCTGCAGGTCCCGACTACACTGAGTTGTGTTCTGGTGCACAATCAGACGCTGGACACTGGCATATATCTTGTTGGACTATCTTGGTTTATTCCTGTTTTGAACCCAGAGAGAGCTGTCATATGTTTTTTTATCCTCACAGAAACACACCTCTCGCAGTCAGATTCAATGCAGACTCACCATAAACTTGGAACTAACCCAAGACATGTAAATAAAATAAAACACAATAAATTATAAATGAGTGTGTCATTACTTTGTGTCTCTAATCACATGACATTCAATTATATTATAAACTAGAAAATTTCGCAAGAAATTTTGACCAGTGTGCCTGGTGCTGGGGGGATGAGTGGGGACTAGGGGTGGTGTGTGTGTGGAGGGGGTGGCAGATTCAGACTGTCTGAGGTCCATAGTGAGGTCATAACTGTAGGCCCTTTCGCTGCGTGCGTGTCTGTCAGTGGTTGCCATGGTGATTGGGGGGCCGTGAGGAGTGTTTAGTTTCCTGTTAACATACAGTAAGAGTTGAGGGATTTTATTTTTGAAAAGTAGGGGAACACCTAGTTCCTGTTATCATACAATGAGAGTTGGGGGCTTTTAATCACAGGTGTAATTGATCACATTAATTATGGCCCTGATCCATTGAAGCCCTGGTTTAGAGCATGTTGGCTCACTGAAATGGCTTGATACAGTAAATAGTGTGCGTGTGTGTGTGTGTGTGTGTGTTAGTCAGCCTGCTCTGATTGGCTAATGTGAATCAGCTGTCTAGCAGCAATCTGAAGTTGCCGTGGTGATTGGCCACTGCTGCAGTGGGGCAGTTTATAATAGGAGTTAACCAGAGACGTACATGTCATAAAAGTGCTTCTACGACAGAAACCGTGACTCCTATCGCTTAGATTGTTCATGAGACCAGTTAGGAGACTCTGATGAACAAATGGTGCGACATTTGGGTCTGTAGTTTCAAAAATGTGACCTCGGCGGCAGTTTCGAAAAGTATTAACTTTTTTCTCTGATCCAAAAAATTCTGTGAAATTTAATATGGGGCCCTATGGGAGCGAAGCCTGCAGTTGCTCTCACGTTCAGGCATGTGTCGCCAAATGTGTAAGTCCGACTGATTCCATAGCTACATGTTTGCGACCGGCACAAAAATACCTACGTTTTGATGTATTAATTATCTATGAGGAGTGGACGTTGTGGGCTACAGAGCAATTTGTTTGGAAAATTTTCAAAAGATTTCAAAGCTTTCCCGCACTCTAGCGATGATGTCACGCGCTCTAGCCCTTAACGACCCACGCAATACACACCCATTATAAAATCTGAAACGGTCTGAAAATTTCACAAAACGTAAACTGCGATTTCGTGAAAACCGTGCCAGCTATCAAAAAAATTCCATTTGGCCAAATAAAGTCCCAAGTCTCGTGACCTGTTTAAACTTTTAATCACGCTTGTACATTAAAGTATGGCGATTCTGTATGGCCCCAAAGAGGAGTGTTTATGAGCACTCTTCACGTCGATTTTCAATGCATTCCAATGGAGAAAAAAATCGCTGCGCGAATCTCTTAGCCAGGTCACAGCACACGATTCCCGATCATTCCGCACGTTTTGATGTACTTTTTGTACAGGTGTTGGCAACGCTGCCGGAGGAGTAGCGCGGCAAAGTTTAGGCAGAAGTCTGAATAATTATAAGCCTGACGAATAATAGACCAGTGTGCTTCTAGGCACACTGGAATAACAATTGACTTTAGGCTTGGCCAACAATAACACCATGAAATGTGAAATAACTCATATAGATGCGTTTGTCATTAAATGACACACAAAAATACATATTCCTTGAAAAAAAAAAGATTTTACAGGCGCCCATGGCTGTCATGAAGACTACCTTGTACCACAACTCATACAAAATACCTAAAATTATTAATATATTTACTAAACATGGTAATGGCAGTACAACACATACACACATACCTGTTTTGAGCCCAGAGAGAGCAAAATGCTGTCATATGGATTTTTATGGATATTGGATTTTGTGAAACATTAGATGTTGGTAGTTATGAGATGAACATGTTAATCATGAAATTTGTGTCTTAGTTTTCCTATTCTGGTTTATATGATAAGTTCACACCATAAAGACATCTTCAAAAAAATGATGCACAACTGCAAAAAAAGCAGTTGATAAAAGAGTTTGGTTGGTACGTACCGATGCTACGGCTTTCATACAGTATCTGTACGGTGGCCTGCTTATATCTCTAGAAATGGTTGTCACCCTCTACCTCTGTGTTTATTTATATTGGTGTGTGTTTGGTGACTGAGCGTCAAAGAGCTGAGGACTGAGCTAGAAATCTAAACGTGTGAGGAAGTGTAGAGAGGACAAAGCTGGATAGAAGGAAGATAAGGTCTTGACAAAGCTTTGTTACGCACAGTGAACCTCCTGAGGGCTGAATACAGATAGACAGACAGAGATTGTGTATGTATGTGTGTGTGTGTGTGTGTCCGAAAGCCCCATGCAGGAATGCGACAAGCATACTGAGGATTTCACAGAAGTCAAAGAAGAAAAACAAAGGAATTGCTGGAAATGAATGTCTTCACTGTCCTCCAGACCGCATGCTGCTACCCAAAGGGCCACATGTTTGTGTGTCTGTCTTTTGAACTTTGTGTCTGTCTGATTGCATCATTGTGTGCTTGTGTGTGTGTGTAATGTGACAGATTGTTGTATTTCTATTGTTGAAGCCAATGGCTTCAAAAGGACTGAAAGATGAGGTACAGTCTCCAAACTCAGGTCATTCCGGCCAGTAGCTTAGTATATTTGTGGTTGAAACTGGATTTTTATGGCGTGTAATTAGGATCAAAACCCGCGCACGCGCACAGAACAGTATCCGCGAGCGGAAAAGCATCATCGCGAGGGAGCATTTCTGCTCCACGTGCGCAAATGCAGTCAGTATGATTGGACAACAGTGTTCATGAATTATTCATGTTCTGCCTTCGCCGTCAGAGACTGTAGGTGTTGAAAGTGACCAATCAAAGGAGCGGACACATCAGCCACTGTCTATTCCATTCCCCGCCTCCAAAGTCTCAAAAGTTAACTTGATGAGCGAGCGGGTTGAGCAGTTGCAAGTGCTCATCACAGCTGCATTTGTGCACGCGGAGCAGAAATGCTCCCTCGCGATGATGCTTTTCCGCTGAACACCACTCTTTTGATTTTTGAAGTGTGCATCACCAGCAGTACCGTTAGGGTATAAACAAACTACACCATGGTCACATGAGTGCGAGTATACACAACGAGGCTGTAAAGGAGGACGAGTTGGCGTGATGGTTAGTGGTCTTATTTAGCCTTTTTAAGACACATAAAGGCTTAAAAATTCACCAGTGAGATATTTCCTGACGTATTTTATGTCGTAGAACAAAACGTAAAAATCTCTTCAGCTTGTGTTAACCACAGACCTTATTTCAGGCATCTAACTAAAAACCCATTGACCTCCAGACGAGGGAACAGGAAGTGCTAAAATGCTAACTCATTTCTGGGTTTTAGGACTCATTCCTGTAGCACTCTATGGGGTCTTGTGTTGGACAACAAAAATGCAACTCAATTGACTTAATTTAAATTATTTTTAAAAGCGTGTGATGCTCTAAAAAGTGGTAATCTGATTTAATCAACAGTGATAAAGTCATACCATCTAGTGGTGGGGTTGCAGATTGCAACCAACTGAGTACCCCTCCGCTCACTCCTCCCTTTCCAAGATTGCAGTAATGTGAGCCGCCGAGTGGTAACTCCGTTGGCCTTGCTCAGGGGCCATCCTTACCATAATAACACTAAGTTAGCAGTGTTTGGTTTGTCCGTTCTACTGTGGTATGTGGCATTGGTTCATGCTATATACTTGATCATCCAAATAAATATGAAATAATAATAATCCAGAAAGAAAAATTTGGATTGTGCATTCCTAGTGTCATAATACAATGATGGGCGTTGTTCGCGTGTGTATGTGTATGAGCCTATAACCTAAAGCAGATGCTCTCTGCCTGAGAGCAGTCTGTCATCCGTGTATGCTGAACTCACTTCTGTTCCACTATGCTGAGGAAACAAAAGGCAGTTCACAGAGCTCTGGGCCTTTTAGAAATCATGCTTTACCCCTTCAAACAAATCCCCTGTGGAAATGTGCTCTTCACCTCCACTTTCGTCTGAAAGGTAAAATCCAAGCATCTCACACCTATTTTATTATTGATAGGGTAAGTGTACAGATACACCCACTTCTGAGAAGGGTTACAGACACCTGCATAAATACAACAGGGTGTGCTGTTTTCAGGAACAGCAAGAAAGTGATTTTTGCGGGTAAGACTATAGCCTTGTGATTCTGTAACACAGGTTTGAAGCTGTGTTTCAATAAGCATATTAAAAATGAATTCAATGCAGGGAATACATTGTTATTGGAATATTTTTTTATATATATTTTATTGATTTTTCAGGGTCAGCAGCAGGCACACGTGGCTTGTTTTACAGTGGAAAGTGAAGAAAGGCAGGAAGAAGTTATCTGGGTCTACAGAGGAAAGTGTTTTATTTGGAAGCAGTGATTCAGATTGATTTCTGAAGTCAGAAATCAGCCTTTATAATATTTGTAAATGCCACTTGCCAAGAGTATTCAGCTCAGGTGTTTTTGTTAGAGTAAATAGACCTCTACAGGAAACAAATAGCACAGATCACTACTTTTTACAGCAGCAACAGTGGCAGAATAAAAAACACCATTTTGCAACTGGCATGTATTTAGTTATTTCAAATAGCCTATAGCCTATACTTTAAATTGCATTATACAGGGAGTTATGAAGCTGAAAAAGTCCTTTTGTTACGCTGTACATTTTCATTGACATGGCAATAATTAGTTTACCCTAAAATGAAGTTTCAATATATCAATTAATTAATTATTCACTTTGGTTTTTTTTTCGTCTCCTAAAGTAATATAAATATTTTCGACGGTACCTGAAGGTCTCAGGTCTGAGCAGCGCAGTGCGCGTCATCGTGATTTGAATGAACGGACCAATCAGCGGCCTTGTCAGACGGGCGCCCGCTGGGTTTCCGGCTCTCTCGTCCAATCACAGCGCAGCTCCGTTGTTTGCTCTGCTTTTTGAACTGCGCTGTAACAGCAGACAGACACCTCCTCTCCGGCTCGCTGTGCTACTCTATGAAGTAGTTCACGAGCTGTCAACTAAACTACAACAAACCAATTATTTGGACTATTTGTGCGCATAAAGGGCAACATGCGTTGACTACAGACTTCGGATGGAGAGATGTTGCAGTTGTTCTGAGTGTGTTGGACCGAAGAGGAACTCTTTATAGTGTTGTTGACCTGCTAGCTCGGCAGCTAGCAACGTTAGCTAGAGAGCTTATTGAACTGAGCTAGCTCGGCAGCTAGTTTAGTTTAGCTCCGCTTCTCTGTTACCTCCTTTATCTGAGGTGACGAACCAGCCTCAGGAACAAGGTCAGTAAGTTCGGTTTACTTTGAGTTTGTGTTTATTGTGCTGTTGGAAACGCACTATAATGTAACTGTTAGCTAACTGCTAACCTCTGGTGACGTAAAGCAGAGGGAATGTGGTGTCGTTAACTGTGGCGTTGAAATAGAGTTAGTTAGTTAATAACCTCTAATAAGTCAATTCACTGTAGTATACAGAGCATGTCTTAAGACACACACAAGAGACAAGTAACGTTAACTGCTGTTGGTATCAATAAACTGTCTGATGTTAACCTAATTAGTGGGTTTACTTTAGGTGAAAAGGTGTTCGTTCATTGCCTGTTTTTACAACAATACTTTTTGTCATCTGTTTTAGTCATAACTTAAAAAAAACCCATAAATATGAGTGTTTTTGTCAGCACTGAGATTTACTGTACTTCAGTGGAGGCTGGCCCATAGAGGCAGAGGAGGTTGCTCCTATATTAGGTATTTATGAGGAAGAATCCAGACCTTCTTCCACCCTCTTGCCTCTCAGAAATAGTGAATAAGGCAAAGGAAGTGTCCTTCAAAATTATTCATAAATATTACCCTGTCAATCACTACATGCAGAAATAATAAAAAAAGGACAAAGACCTTTGATCATATCTTTAAAGACATTATTATGGGGAAATGTGTTTGGTTTCTTCAAAAAAACATTATTTTCTCATAATAAATTTGATATGTTTTCTTTTAATCTTTTATTTATAAATATAAATTTAACAATAAATCTTATTTTGTTGTTTTGTTGAAGAATGTTGAGCGATATGTGAAACCACTTTCTAATTTGACTAAGAAAAAGGCTATTAAGACACTCAGTATATGTAGGTTTTAATAATTTTTGTTTAGTGTGACATACCCCTGGGTCTTTTGTTATTGTTATACTGAATGTACATTACGTACAAAACATGTCTTAAGAAACACAAGAGAGACGAAAGTAATGTTAACTGCTGTTGGTATCCATAAACCGTCTGATGTTAACCTGATTAGTGTGTTTAGTTTGGGGAAAAGGTGTTCGTTCATTGCTTGTTTTACGTTTTTTCAACAATACTTTTTGTAATCTGTTTTAGCCATAACTTGAAAAAAATATATATAAATGAGTGTTTTTGTCAACACTGATATTTACTGTACTTCAGTGGAGGCTGGTCCATAGAGGGAGAGGAGGTTTGCTCCTCTATCTTTGAGAGGCAAGAGGGTGGAAGAAGGTCTGGATTCTTCCTCATAAATACATAATAGTGAATAAGGCAAAGGAAGTGTCATTCAAAATGATTCATAAATATGACCCTGCCAATCACTACACGCAGAAATAATAATAAACAAGACATAAAGACCTTTGCAGATTTAATCATATCTTTAAAGACATTATTATGGAGAAATGTGTTCTTCAGAAACCCCAAAACATTATTTTCTCATGATAAATTTGATATGTTTTCTTTTAATCTTTTATTTATAAATATAAATTTAACAATAAATATCTTATTTTGTTGAAGAATGTTGAGCAATATGTCAAACCACTTTCTAATTTGACTAAGAAAAAGGCTGTTAAGGCACTCAAATTCAGATAAACTTTATTGGCATGAATGTTCAGGTTACATTATTGCCAAAGCTAAATTACATATTAATGAATAATTACGTTTCACAAGAAATAATCGCAAAATAATCACAATCACAATATACCAAATACATTTTAAATATACATTCTTTTACAGATGTAGTTAATCAGAAACATGTTCGGAGCTTGTAGCACCTCTTATTGTATGGCAACAGTCAACATATTTTGCAGCTAATATTGCACATTGATTTTTCTCCCCACATGAGTATGGTATTTTCTGAGGATCAGGGAGATGGATGAACTCAGGACTCTCAATATATGTAGGTTTTAATATTTTTTGTTTAGTGTGACATACCCCTGGCTCTTTTGTTATTGTTATACTGAATGTGAATTATGTTCTTTTGTTTAATAAAGAAAGAAAGTAGATTTAAGTAGCCAACTAGTGTAAAATAACATGACGCCGTGGGTTGGTTTTCCTCCTGTCCCTCCTCAATGTTTTGAGTCACCAGCCGCCACTGATGTACTTACACAACTTATCTGCATTGACAAGTACTTTTGATTAAGTTCAGGTCTGATGTTATACGGCTGCTGTTATGTAAAAGTTTCTGTATAAACTTTTTTATCCACATTGCCTAGTTCACAAATCCGTTGCTTTCTCTCCAGGCTGAATTGTCAGTTAGGCAGTATTTGTGTTTCAAGTCATGCCAAGCTGTGTCTCTTGCCTTTTAGTTTGACAGTTGTCACCCTTCTTCTCCTTTTCTTCCTTGCTGCTGTACTCTCTCTCTCTCTCTCTCCTCTCTGCCGTGCCGTGTTCTCCCTCTGTGTCTCTCTGTTCATTCCCTGCAACTTTTGATAGTTTGGACAGTTTGGTGCCTCCATAAGTTCCTGGCATGGCTGACAGCAGCATAGTGACTTTAGGGACAGCTCGGAGTCTGTTGGTGGATACTTCGTTCTACGATTCGAGGATCGCCGAAACCACCAAGGACCATGTATTTCTGGGCATGGCATGTGAAGACGGGGAAGGTCAGTCTGCATGGGTTACCATTTTTTTTCTTCTGATCCTCCTCCTTTCTCTATCTCTAAACACATACCTTCAATTTCACATAGATAATACCCAATAGTGTGTAAAAATCAGGATTTCCGCATATGTGTGCAAGCCAAAAAGCTAGTTCTTTAACAGAAAGACAAATACAGCAATGTTACAGAATCCAAAAATCTGTGGAGAAACAGAGTAGCAAAACCGGATATAGTCATTGGCAGAGTAAACTATTCCTTGACTACATTCCTGCTCAGACCTAACTACGCTCTGTGTGTGTGTCATTTTGGCTGGAGTTTGTAGATGCAGCAGTTTGTGATGCTTTTGATTTGCATTATGCTGAGGGTTATGAATAATGTGAACACCAGCACTAGCTGAGTCACAGTTTGGAAATAATCAAAGGGGTTAGTTCAGATTTTTTCAAGTCGGGTTGTATGTATACTCCTGCGTTCTGCAAGGTAAAATTACTGTTTTTGTGACTGTAGTCTGGTGACTTTGACGGCTTTGGTTCCCTGATGGAAAGGGCTGTCTGATGGCGTCCCCTAAAAAAATCATTATCAGTTTAAAGGGACTGTTTGTAACTTCTTACACGTATAAATCACCCGGGTCGGTGTCCCATGCGTACTCGCGTGTGGCTACGCTGTTCAGACAAGACTAATTATATATCTTTGAAGCCCGTCTTGCAAAACAGTGTTGGTCGCGGTCGTAGTATGGGGGGGTGACCGTAGCTTTGGTCTCCAGGGCCGGAGTCTGTGCTGTACTCTGCTCCGCTGCCTACTTGCCTTCAGTGACGGGGCTCCGCAGCAAGAAATGTTATCGTCTCCGAACTGGTGCCTGTGTCTCCCTCCGGCCGCAGTCGGGAGGCTGAAGCATGAAAAGCCAACACTAGGATCAGCATTGATTCATAGAGACCTCCGTCTGGTCAGCTAACATTACTGCCAAGCAGCTGAAATATAGAGTGATATTGTGGTTTTAGCTGACGTGTGTCGACTCACTGTTTTGAGTGATGCTCGTTCATGTCTATTTAGAGCGAGCAAGTGCGAGCCCGACGCTGGCTTTTGTAGACTTAAACGGCCACAGGTGTCGCTGTTAACAAGCATTTCTGATTCATACAAACAGTCCTTTTAAGTGTACGCTATATTTAGAATATTTTCTCTGCTTTACCTCGCCATCAGACAGCCCTTTCCGAACTGACGCCGTTTTATTGCCGTCTTCAAGGCCACCAGACTACATTCACAAAAATAGTAATTTTACCTCGCAGATCACGGGAGTTGCTGGTCTACTAAAACATACATACTTTGACCAAAACCCGATACCGAATTTTGGACATTATCAGACACATTACTGATAGCTACTGAAATCGCTGAAATCCACAAACTGTTTGATGAGTGCTGTTCTCTAAATCTTCTGCAGCCTACAAACTGTAGTTTTTTCTGTTGTGTTAGAGCTCTGCAGACAACTGTTAAGATACGTAGTATCGTTGTTACCAGCCCCTGGTTGTTACCAGCGGAGAGCGGAGAGAAAAAAAGAATCCCAGATCCGGCTTTTGATTTCGATAGTCGAAATCGGAAGCCAATTCCGATCGATTTCCAAATTAGAATTGAATCGTGACACCCCTATTAAACATACTATCAATTTATGTTTACTGTTTGTTATTGATGTTGAATCTTGCTAGCATAACGTTAGCTTTCTGGCTCGTAGCTGAGTCAAAGGGTTCTATGAGCTGAGCCGACTAGAAATATCTCCTGTTGCCAAGGTCCGTCCTATTTACTGGTGCAGTGAACAACGTTTTCATTGCATAAGAACCTTATTTATCGTAAGGTAATGATTTTCCCAGGTATTGGCAAACCCCTCGGGGTTACCAGGGAAGTTGAGTGAATGTTGTTTGAAAAACTTCATATTTTATTTGCAAAATGTGTGAAAATATAACTTAATGGTCTGAAAATGTTC